>NC_138769.1:245771679-246024179 GCF_965119305.1 Pelophylax lessonae
GTGCTGGTACTGGCCTGGTCACTGGTGCTAGTACTGGTGCTGGTCACTGGTGCTGGTACTGGTACTGGTGCTGGTACTGGTGCTGGTACTGGCCTGGTCACTGGTGCTGGTACTGGCCTGGTCACTGGTGCTGGTACTGGCCTGGTCACTGGTGCTGGTACTGGCCTGGTCACTGGTGCTAGTACTGGTGCTGGTACTGGCCTGGTCACTGGTGCTGGTACTGGCCTGGTCACTGGTGCTGGTACTGGCCTGGTCACTGGTGCTGGTACTGGTGCTGGTCACTGGTGCTGGTACTGGTCACTGATGCTGGTACTGGTCACTGGTGCTGGTACTGGTGCTGGTACTGGCCTGGTCACTGGTGCTGGTCACTGGTGCTGGTACTGGTCACTGGTGCTGGTACTGGCCTGGTCACTGGTGCTGGTCACTGGTGCTGGTACTGGTGCTGGTGCTGGTCACTGGTGCTGGTACTGGCGCTGGTCATAGGTGCTGGTCATTTGCTGGTACTGGTCTCAGGGCATGGCTCTCTGGTGCTGCTCTCAGGCTAGGTCACTGTGTCTGTCACAGAGTGGGGTGTCACGATGATTGGTCCCCCCGCGTGCCAAAATGCCTCCTGGAGTAGACGATGTGGCTGTAGTAGAGAGCAAAGCCTCTGCTTGCTCTCTGCAGCTCCTCCCACAGACGGAGTGGATGACTCATATCACTCCGCCTGTGAGCCGGTCCTACTTCGGCTCTGTGCAGGCTTGCTGGCACACTCTTCTGCCTGCATCGATGAGTCATCTGACTCACACACAGACAGAGCCGGGATATTGCCCTGAGCTCGCGGGTGTCCGTGAGCTCAGGGCGGAAAGCGGGAGTCTCCCGCGACTTGCGGGAGACTTGGGATGTCTGCAGAAGGACAGGTAGCTGCGATTAGCCAGCTGGCTTGTTTTGATCCTAATGAAATGACACGTTCTTCTAGCTATAAGTGCAATATTTTATACCTTAAATACATTTTTTAAAGATTTTTAGACTACTACTAGCGAGACTTTTGTATTTTGGGGACCATCTGTGTATTTGTTTCCTGGACGGTGGGTCCATTTGCCATAAGAGGTTCCTGGGACAGTTAACCACTTGTATACCGGGCATATTTCGGCACTCTGTAAGAACGCTGAACTGCGGGGGGGTGGGGGGTTTGGGGGCGCGCAGTTTGCCATCTTCGCCCTGGGCACCATATGACCTTGTCCCAGCACTGGGCTGCTGATTAGGGAAAGATAGGCAGGAAAAAACCATTTGTGTCCGGATAGAATTGAGGGACAGGTCGGAGTGTTTAGGCAGGGCGAGTTGTAGGCATTTTAGGGATAGAGTCTGCTGAATTATAGGGTCAGTGTCTTCTACAAACTACAATCGATATTGCTGTGTGGGGGGTGGGGTGAATCTGCACTCAATCCTGATCTACGATCTCTTCTCAATCCTGTTAGGGACAGAGTCTGCTGAATTTTAGGGAAACTGTGTTCTACAAACTACAATCGATATTGCTGTGTGGTGTGGGATTGGAGATAGGCAGGTGTCAGTGATCCACATCCATTTTTCTGTGTGTGAGCTGCAGTGAACACAATCTTTTTGGGCTGCAGTGAACACAATCTTTTTGGGCTGCAGTGAACACAATCTTTTTGGGCTGCAGTGAACACAATCTTTTTGGGCTGCAGTGAACACAATCTTTTTGGGGTGCAGTGAACAAAATCTTTTTGGGGTGCAGTGAACACAATCCTTTTTGGTGTGCAGTGAACACAATCTTTGTGGGGTGCAGTGAACAAAATCCTTTGTGGGGTGCAGTGAACACAATCTTTTTGGGGTGCAGTGAACAAAATCCTTTTTGGGGTGCAGTGAACAAAATCATTTTTGGGGTGCAGTGAACACAATCTTTTTGGGGTGCAGTGAACACAATCTTTGTGGGGTGCAGTGAACACAATCTTTTTGGGGTGGAGTGAACAACATCCTTTTTGGGGTGCAGTGAACAACATCCTTTTTGGGGTGCAGTGAACACAATCTTTTTGGGGTGCAGTGAACACAATCTTTGTGGGGTACAGTGAACACAATCTTTTTGGGGTGCAGTGAACACAATCTTTGGGGGGTGCAGTGAACACAATCTTTTTGGGGTGGAGTGAACAAAATCATTTTTGGGGTGCAGTGAACAACATCCTTTTTGGGGTGCAGTGATCAAAATCCTTTTTGGGGTGCAGTGAACACAATCTTTTTGGGGTGCAGTGAACAAAATCCTTTGTGGGGTGCAGTGAACAGAATCTTTGTGGGGTGCAGTGAACACAATCTTTGGGGGGGTACAGTGAACACAATCTTTTTGGGGTGCAGTGAACACAATCTTTGTGGGGTACAGTGAACAGAATCTTTGTGGGGTGCAGTGAACACAATCTTTGGGGGGTACAGTGAACACAATCTTTTTGGGGTGCAGTGAACACAATCTTTGGGGGGTACAGTGAACACAATCTTTTTGGGGTGCAGTGAACACAATCTTTGTGGGGTGCAGTGAACACAATCTTTGGGGGGGTACAGTGAACACAATCTTTTTGGGGTGCAGTGAACAACATCCTTTTAGGGTGCAGTGAACACAATCTTTGTGGGGTGCAGTGAACAACATCCTTTTAGGGTGCAGTGAACACAATCTTTGTGGGGTACAGTGAACAGAATCTTTGTGGGGTGCAGTGAACACAATCTTTGGGGGGTACAGTGAACACAATCTTTGTGAGGTGCAGTGAACACAATCTTTGTGGGGTGCAGTGAACACAATCATTGTGGGGTGCAGTGAACTCAATCTTTGTGGGGTACAGTGAACACAATCTCATACTTCTGAAGATTTGAGGGTGCTGCCTGTTCCATACTCCCCCTACTCCTCATCTAGCCTTTTAGGGGTACAAACAATAGTAATTGGGGCCTAGTGTGGTTGTGTACGTGTGATATACATACACTTTTTTTGGATCATATTTTCTATTCCGCTATTTAATCAAAAACCTTTGGGGATCAGTTAAATTGGGGGATAGTCTGTGTTGGTACGTGTGAGAGAGATCCACCTTTCCAAGTTGTTGGGGTTCATCTCATACTTCTGAAGGTTTGAGGGTGCTGCCTGTTCCATACTCCCCCTACTCCTAGCCTTTTAGGGGTACAAACAATAGTAATTGGGGCCTAGTGTGGTTGTGTACGTGTGATATACATACACTTTTTTTGGATCATATTTTCTATTCCGCTATTTAATCAAAAACCTTTGGGGATCAGTTAAATTGGGGGATAGTCTGTGTTGGTACGTGTGAGAGAGATCCACCTTTCCAAGTTGTTGGGGTTCATCTCATACTTCTGAAGATTTGAGGGTGCTGCCTGTTCCATACCCCCCCTACTCCTCATCTAGCCTTTTAGGGGTACAAACAATAGTAATTGGGGCCTAGTGTGGTTGTGTACGTGTGATATACATACACTTTTTTTGGATCATATTTTCTATTCCGCTATTTAATCAAAAACCTTTGGGGATCAGTTAAATTGGGGGATAGTCTGTGTTGGTACGTGTGAGAGAGATCCACCTTTCCAAGTTGTTGGGGTTCATCTCATACTTCTGAAGGTTTGAGGGTGCTGCCTGTTCCATACTCCCCCTACTCCTCATCTAGCCTTTTAGGGGTACAAACAATAGTAATTGGGGCCCAGTGTGGTTGTGTACGTGTGATATACATACACTTTTTTTGGATCATATTTTCTATTCCGCTATTTAATCAAAAACCTTTGGGGATCAGTTAAATTGGGGGATAGTCTGTGTTGGTACGTGTGAGAGAGATCCACCTTTCCAAGTTGTTGGGGTTCATCTCATACTTCTGAAGGTTTGAGGGTGCTGCCTGTTCCATACTCCCCCTACTCCTCATCTAGCCTTTTAGGGGTACAAACAATAGTAATTGGGGCCCAGTGTGGTTGTGTACGTGTGATATACATACACTTTTTTTGGATCATATTTTCTATTCCGCTATTTAATCAAAAACCTTTGGGGATCAGTTAAATTGGGGGATAGTCTGTGTTGGTACGTGTGAGAGAGATCCACCTTTCCAAGTTGTTGGGGTTCATCTCATACTTCTGAAGGTTTGAGGGTGCTGCCTGTTCCATACTCCCCCTACTCCTCATCTAGCCTTTTAGGGGTACAAACAATAGTAATTGGGGCCCAGTGTGGTTGTGTACGTGTGATATACATACACTTTTTTTGGATCATATTTTCTATTCCGCTATTTAATCAAAAACCTTTGGGGATCAGTTAAATTGGGGGATAGTCTGTGTTGGTACGTGTGAGAGAGATCCACCTTTCCAAGTTGTTGGGGTTCATCTCATACTTCTGAAGGTTTGAGGGTGCTGCCTGTTCCATACTCCCCCTACTCCTCATCTAGCCTTTTAGGGGTACAAACAATAGTAATTGGGGCCCAGTGTGGTTGTGTACGTGTGATATACATACACTTTTTTTGGATCATATTTTCTATTCCGCTATTTAATCAAAAACCTTTGGGGATCAGTTAAATTGGGGGATAGTCTGTGTTGGTACGTGTGAGAGAGATCCACCTTTCCAAGTTGTTGGGGTTCATCTCATACTTCTGAAGGTTTGAGGGTGCTGCCTGTTCCATACCCCCCCTACTCCTCATCTAGCCTTTTAGGGGTACAAACAATAGTAATTGGGGCCTAGTGTGGTTGTGTACGTGTGATATACATACACTTTTTTTGGATCATATTTTCTATTCCGCTATTTAATCAAAAACCTTTGGGGATCAGTTAAATTGGGGGATAGTCTGTTTTGGTACGTGTGAGAGAGATCCACCTTTCCAAGTTGTTGGGGTTCATCTCATACTTCTGAAGGTTTGAGGGTGCTGCCTGTTCCATACCCCCCCCCTACTCCTCATCTAGCCTTTTAGGGGTACAAACAATAGTAATTGGGGCCTAGTGTGGTTGTGTACGTGTGATATACATACACTTTTTTTGGATCATATTTTCTATTCCGCTATTTAATCAAAAACCTTTGGGGATCAGTTAAATTGGGGGATAGTCTGTGTTGGTACGTGTGAGAGAGATCCACCTTTCCAAGTTTTTGGGGTTCATCTCATACTTCTGAAGATTTGAGGGTGCTGCCTGTTCCATACCCCCCCTACTCCTCATCTAGCCTTTTAGGGGTACAAACAATAGTAATTGGGGCCTAGTGTGGTTGTGTACGTGTGATATACATACACTTTTTTTGGATCATATTTTCTATTCCGCTATTTAATCAAAAACCTTTGGGGATCAGTTAAATTGGGGGATAGTCTGTGTTGGTACGTGTGAGAGAGATCCACCTTTCCAAGTTGTTGGGGTTCATCTCATACTTCTGAAGGTTTGAGGGTGCTGCCTGTTCCATACTCCCCCTACTCCTAGCCTTTTAGGGGTACAAACAATAGTAATTGGGGCCTAGTGTGGTTGTGTACGTGTGATATACATACACTTTTTTTGGATCATATTTTCTATTCCGCTATTTAATCAAAAACCTTTGGGGATCAGTTAAATTGGGGGATAGTCTGTGTTGGTACGTGTGAGAGAGATCCACCTTTCCAAGTTGTTGGGGTTCATCTCATACTTCTGAAGGTTTGAGGGTGCTGCCTGTTCCATACTCCCCCTACTCCTCATCTAGCCTTTTAGGGGTACAAACAATAGTAATTGGGGCCCAGTGTGGTTGTGTACGTGTGATATACATACACTTTTTTTGGATCATATTTTCTATTCCGCTATTTAATTTAACTGGGCCTCCATGCGAGACCTGTGTGCCTTGTTGCGCTGTTTTGAGTACTCCACCAACATGGCCAGTGGCAATGACGCCGTTCTCAGCTTAACTATCCCACTTCTATGCCTCCTTGAAAAAACAATTCGGGCGATGATGGAAGAGGATGTGGCACAGGATGAGGAGGAGGAGGAGGATGAAGAGGTAACATTTCCAAGGCTTTCAGGGCAGTCATTCGCAAGGGGCTCCGAGGGTGGGTTCCTGCACACGCAAACGCCAGGGACGCAATTGTCCAGCAGGGGCACAGTTCTGGAGGATGAGGAGGATGAGGAGGAGGAGGAGCTGGAGGAGGAGATGGAACCATGTTCACAGCAGGGTGGCACCCAGGCCAGCTCATGGCCATCACTGGTGCGTGGCTGGGGGGATACAGAGGACACGGACGATACACCTCCCACAGAGGACAGCCTTTCGTTGCCTCTGGGCAGCCTGGCACACATGAGCGATTACATGCTGCAGTGTCTCCACAACGACCGCCGAGTTGCCCACATTCTAACTTGTGCTGATTACTGGGTGGCCACGCTGCTGGATCCCCGTTACAAGGACAACGTACCGTCCTTAATTCACTCACTGGAGCGCGATCGCAAGATGCGCGAGTACAAGCGCACGCTGGTAGACGCCATGCTGCTGGCATTCCCATCTTACAGCGGGGCCACAGTGGAAGCACAAGGCAGAGGAGGAGGAGGAGGAGGTCGCCAACGCAACCAGGGCACCGCCAGCACCTCAGAAGGCAGGGTTAGCATGGCCGAAATGTGGAAAAGCTCTGTCAGCACGCCACAACAAACAGCAGCACCAGCAGCTCAGATGGAACGTCTTAGCAGGAGGCAGCATTTTACCAACATGGTGGAGCAGTATGTGTGCACACGCCTACATGTAGTGAATGACGGGTCTGCCCCCTTCAACTTCTGGGTCTCCAAATTGGGCACATGGCCTGAGCTTGCCCTTTACGCCTTGGAGGTGCTGGCGTGCCCTGCAGCCAGTGTATTATCTGAACGGGTATTTAGCACGGCTGGGGGCGTTATAACAGACAAGCGCAGCCGCCTGTCCAGAGACAATGTGGACAAGCTCACGTTCATTAAAATGAACCAGGCATGGATCCCACGGGACTTTTCCGTACCTTATGCAGAATAGCAATGGATACCGACCTTACCCACCCATTGTTCCATTTTTGCTCTTTCTCACTCTTTTGGGGTGTACCCTCATTTAAAATTTTTGAAAAGAAGCAGTGTTGGCTACCTCGTCCTCCTCCTCAGGGCCAGATTAATGTAGGGGCTATTGGAGCTGCAGCTCCAGGCCCCTACCTTTTATATAGGCCCCGGGTTGGCCATATTCACTGTTACCGCTCTTCTGTCACTTGTAAACACAGAAGTCTGGCTTCTATGCTCGCTTCCCCAGGCAGCACCCTCAGAACCTCCCCACACAGCGTGAAGGCCGGACAAGGAGGGACAGTTGGCGATGCATGGATGTGTTTATGGGCTTCAGAGACAGCATCCCATGTTGAATTAGGCATGCATGGCTGCACCCTTCCTCCTCTGGGTGCATGGCAAGGCACGGCCCTTAAGGCCCTTCAAAATCCTCAGCACCAAGCCCATGATGCTGTTAATCCGGCCCTGGTCCTCCTCCACCGCTGCTTCCACCTACACCGCCCATAGGTGTGCGCAGCCTATTGCATTAAGGTGTGCACCCCAAAGTTGAAATACACATGCATGTGTTTGCCAGCAGGGAGAGTAATGTATCGGGGCCATGTACCTGTAGGCAAGGAGAAATAGAGCAGAGCAGGTCCCAGGGAGATCTTTCCCATCTCCTCACTGGCAATGCTATGTGCCCTAGGTGATTAGGGTGTGCCCAGGCACACCCAGCACACCCTGTGCGCACGCCTATGTCACCGCCACATCCACCACCACCTCAACCTCCCTCCTACTCCATATGGGCCTCGTCCTTCAGAGATGAAGAAGAACATTGTTTTATTTTTCTGTTTTTTTTTGTTGTTTTAAGTTATTTCCCTATCCACATTTGTTTGCAGAGCACTTGCCATGCTCTTAATTACGTTTTGCTGCCATTTGCAGCACTCTAGCCCTTTCCTTTGGTGTTTTAGAGCCATTTTAGTGCCTTAAAGTTCGGGTCCCCATTGACTTCAATGGGGTTCGGTGTCCGGGAAAAGTTCGGTAAAAGTCCGGGACACGGACCCGGACTTTTTTTTAAAGTTCGGCCGAACCCGTCGAACACGGACATCTAGGTGTCCGCTCAACCCTAGTTATGAGAAAAGGCCCTCCCCAAACATGATATTGCACTAAACCTGTTGGTAAATAAGAGAACCAGAACCTTCAATAAGTGGAAGAAGCTATGGGCAGCTACAGTTAAAGCATTTGAACACATGAATGCTTTAAAAAGTCTCTGCCTCTTAAATGGGTGAAAATACTGCAGCAATAGCAGTTCCTGTCTGTATAAGGTCATGTGGTTCTGTTCTCTGTCTCTCTCTTCATTTCCTTCTTCTGGGGTGAAATGCAACACATGATAGTGTTTGTGTGTTGTCGAGCCCTACAGTACAGGTGCCTTGCCTTTTTGTCTTGGGATATCGTTAAACTTGATTGACACCCAATTGCACCAGTGCATCATGCATTACAAATGAAACAAACTTTTTGAGGTACAAAAAAAACCCACTAAATTGTACACTTGTAAAAAAAGTAGAGATATCCATATGCAGATGACAAGAAAAAAGCTAAATTTAGGCAAGATTAGACGAGAATCAATACTTTAGTTAGACTAGATAAGTAAGCAAGATCTAGACAGATAATATATGGAAGATCAATAAACAAGTGGCAATGCAAGCCAAAATTAAATATAAGCTAGATAGTTAATAATGTCTTACAAGACCTATTAGAGTCTGACATGGTTTGTTTGCTTTAGAAAACAGGCTAAATAAAAATGCTTGTCCCCTGTCAACATGCTGTGGAGAGGGACTTTTGCACTTTATGTGGAAACAGTGGTCTTTCTGCTGAAGTTCAACACCCCCATTTAATCAGACCTACAGTATAGGTTTGCATTCAGCAAAGCTCTTGGTCTCTGCTTAATTGGAAAACTCTAGCTCTGATTTAGCAATAAACATTTGTGACCTTTGCAGAGGGACCAGTTGTTCCACAGAGAAAGAAAATATCCTTTTCTGCAGAATGCAGGTAGGGAATAGGTTTTTGTAATCAAGATGTAGCTGCTTTTATGAAGAAAAAAAAAAACTTATAACATATAGCTGCTATGTAATTTTACTTATGCCTTCCACAACTTCAATGATCTTAGCCAAAATGGCAACATTTTGCCCAAATCACCTTGCTTTCACTGAAATTTTGAGCTATTAAATTGGTAAATGGTACCTAGCATTCGTACTTACCAGTCATTCTGCTCATAAGTCATCCTCCTAAAGCATGATTATTATTGTGCTTTTAAGTGATGCACTAATGTACATTGTATTGTGCTTCACAAAAATGCATTACTGAAACATTTCAATTCATTACAGGCTGTTGGAATATGCCACGCAAAAATTTGGCATGTTCCATTTTTATGCAGTGCACACCAATGCTGTACTTGGTGTAAACTTAAATACAGTCTGCAAGTTTTCTTTTCGCTGACACCTCAATGTCAGCACTCACATAGGTTAGGCCCCACATTCCCACTACATGGATGGAACCATAATTCAAATATTTACTCCGCTCTAGGGCCTATGCACTGATGGATATAAGGAGACGTTCACCTTCCTCAAAGAGGTAAATCCCCTGTAATCCACCCTTACCTCTTACCTTTTATCCTGGGTGTATTCCTTGCTCCTAAATGGAGTAAGATTAAGAAGTCTCTGCTGCTGGTCCTTGTGTTGTATGTTATGGAATGCTTTGGCTACATATTGGGTTCACTTTCCTTCCCTCCTGTTTGGAAGAAAGCATATTGCATCCCTTTTGGCTGTCTATCCTTTCCTACTGTATGGCAGAGGCATGCCACTGGAATGCATTGTGCATAACACAATGTTCCAGACATCATCTTCACTGTCATTGGGAACTCAATTTGTTTCGGCACCTCACGTATTGCCATGCACATTAGACACAGGTGCCAGAGGAAGGAGTTATTCCTGGCATGGGTATTCACTCTTTACAGCGGCCTCTCCGTGGGGATCAACCACCTTTCTTGCTGGAGTACTGCTGCTATTCTGGTTGCTGGCTTCTATATCCTTTCACTGCTGCCCTGTTTGTATACTGCATAAGTAAAGGTATTCAGTATTCTCTGTCAATGCTTATTTGAATTTTCCTTTTATTTTATAAGACATTTTAGGAATGCTGCTGTTTTCCATTGTAAGATGCCTATTGACAAGCCGACCCTCTCCTAAAGGCCAGCATTCACAGAGAAGGTATGTGCCTGCTTTCAAAGTTACTGTTCCTACTAAATGGGTATATCATTTACAGATGTTGATGTATTCCTCTTCAGTTCATCAAGGTCAGGCAGTGGAACATCTTGCCGTTCCTGAGAAAGGCATGAACTCCCCTTTCTAATGAAAGGCAAAATTACCTACATCATGGCAGAATCAGAGTATCTTGTTCTCCTTCGCTTGTGAAGTTTGCTGTGATAGATATGCATACAGTTGGAGATGAATATAGGGTTTTAGCAGAGTTCCAGCTGCTTTAGCTTTCTCCATAAATTAATCCTTGACATGATAGAAGTTGATGCGTAGGATGACATCCCTGGGTGTTGAGTCAGGCAGGTGTCTGGGTTTCTGGAGTCTATGTATGCGATCATTGACTAGCTCTGAATTTTTTAGCTCCAGCAATAGAGTTTTAAGCAAAGCCTCAGACATATGTGGACAGATCGTGTGCTTGCACGTCTTTGAATATTCCTCAAATTTTTAGGTTGAAACCTATCCTCTATGTCTGCCATTGTGTCTTTAATCCAGTTGTGGACTTCAGAGTGTGCCTCATGAGCATTAATAAATTGTTGATGTCTGTTGTGTAATTCCCCATTGTTGCCTCCATGTGCTCTGCTCTATTCCCCAGGGAAGAGACATCCTGCTTGAACTGCTGCATAAGAGTAACCATAAAAGAAACACAAATATAAATAAATAAAAGTTCAATATAGAAATAAGTCCAAAGGAGTTTCTAAAGAACTCTTAGTAGCGCAGTAAAAGGATAATAAACCTTATATGAAAAAAGTGCAAAGAAGTGCTTCAAACATCCATTGATGAATGATATGTAAACATATCCAAACAGTCTCTAATTGTCCATAAAATGTGAGGGATCCTTAAAGGGTGCTGATATAGGACCACCTTAGGGTAACACCACCACCAGTGCTGGGATATGGCTAGAAAACTCACTCACCAGAACACAATGCCTGACCACTCTCATGGACTAGGCAAAGACAGCATAGGTTTAAATGAGGGTAAAGCCAACTCTCTCCTGGCAATCCTGGTTCTTGTACGGATAACTCCTCTCATTGGCATATGGATAAAGAGATAAAAAGCACTCCCATAGCGTGATATCGTTTATAACAATTTATTGAAATAACCATAAACCATCACACTCACATAAGCGTAGATCAAAATAGGCAGAAAACAAATGGTTCCAGAGTCTGGTATGCTGTATCGCTATCCGAAAACTCCTTCACCCTCAGTGTACAATTGTTCAGTGGACGCCGTATAGCCACGCCCCGACGCGGCGTTTCGTCATTTCCGACTTCCTCACGGGGGCAATGCCAGACTCTGGAACCATTTGTTTTCTGCCTATTTTGATCTACGCTTATGTGAGTGTGATGTTATAAACGATATCACGCTATGGGAGTGCTTTTTATCTCTTTATCCATATGCCAATGAGAGGAGTTATCCGTACAAGAACCAGGATTGCCAGGAGAGAGTTGGCTTTACCCTCATTTAAACCTATGCTGTCTTTGCCTAGTCCATGAGAGTGGTCAGGCATTGTGTTCTGGTGAGTGAGTTTTCTAGCCATATCCCAGCACTGGTGGTGGTATTACCCTAAGGTGGTCCTATATCAGCACCCTTTAAGGATCCCTCACATTTTATGGACAATTAGAGACTGTTTGGATATGTTTACATATCATTCATCAATGGATGTTTGAAGCACTTCTTTGCACTTTTTTCATATAAGGTTTATTATCCTTTTACTGCGCTACTAAGAGTTCTTTAGAAACTCCTTTGGACTTATTTCTATATTGAACTTTTATTTATTTATATTTTACACTTGAAGTAGCAGCAACTCTGTTTTATTGTATTTTTACATCCAGTCAGCGCAGAGGATCACATTCACCGATTTTAGAGGTTTTATTTTGTGGTATTTATTGATAAAAGAAACACAGTACAGTGCAATATGCTTGTTACAAATGTATCCAAACAGGATGTAAATATGTAATATAAGTCCATAGTAGAGCCCAAAAGTCCCCTATTAAGACACCAAGTTCCACAATATCAGTGAAGGAAATGGAAACACGATACTTCAGGTGATGTATCCCTTCACACACAGACACACACCACACTCAACTCAATCCAAGGACCTCTGTGTTACCGGCAGGCCATAAGCGCTAATACCATACAGGGAATCAGGGTATATGTAGCAGTGGTGGTCTCATCTCATTTCAAGCCTTTCTCATACCAACTCCTTATATAGCCAAACAAAAGCCAGCTCCTGTCTGGTCAAGGGGAACTCCTGGACTTCCACTCGTATTGGGGCACATGTAAAATAATAAAAAATATAAGTGCTCTCCTTGTTTAAATTTCCCCTTTTTTATAAAATAGAACACTAACAATCGGATACTCTTGATAGGCATCATCAATATAACAAAATGCCGGTCTCATGCTGCCCGAGCAGAACAGCAGAGGGTGATGTCATACCTTGTGGTTCCTCCTCCTGTACACGTTACATCCTACTGGACTTCATCAGCGGGGTGGAGCCACATAGTCACCCTCTCCCTCATATACACCCTCTCCCTCATATACAGAACGGGCAGTCATGGTAACCACAGACCTCGTTACGGTCAATGCGACCTCTAATGGTGGCATATAGGTATAGGAACTGGCTTCTATATCCACAATGCCCTCTGATGGAGAAAACCAATACATCCTTGCTATGGAACTAGCTTAACGGACCCATGGGAAACCAGCCCACATGGGAAAAATTTGTCTATGTATATCCCTAAACATATATAACATCTAAACAAGTTTATATACACCCGCAGCTATCCTTCACATGGTTCCAAATAATACCTTAACAAAACAATAATAAAATCAAGAATCTGGTACACATATTAAAAATTAATTGATAATAATACAAATACAACTGCTGAAAACTACAAACCAGATCATCTATCAGATATAAAACAGTTTAGGTTGAACTCTATATTTAATCCTGAGGGTACGAGCACCCCAGTCTCATAGATTCAGAATGACTCCCTTTGACTGAGTTGCCTAATAAAGGTACCCCCTCTCCAGTATCTTTTTACTCCCTCTATTCCCCAGAACCTTGATCCTCCGGAGTCCCTGTTATGATGATACTTAAAATGTTTGGAAATACTATGGGTTTTAAGACCTTTTTTATTATTATTTACACGTTCCCCTTTACGTATATGCAGTGGCCTGGAGGTTCTACCCACATATTGGAGGCCACAGTTGCACTCCAACATATAGACCACTCCCTGCGTACTGCAGAAAATTAGGTCCTTAATTTTATAATTTTTACTTGTGACAGAAGCAGAAAATTATTTTTAATATTACAATTAGAATGTCTGCAAGCAGAACACCTTCCACAGGCATAAAATCCTGATAAAAAGGAAAATAACTTATTTTCTTTCTGAATTGGGGGATCTACAACCCCTGGGGTGATTTTATCCCTCAAGGCGGAGGCCCATCTATATATAAATTAAGGGCAGGCCGACAATGCGGAACCCAAAACTCCATCCCTTAGTAAAATGCCCCAGTGTTTAGAAATGATCCTCTCAACCTTCTTAAAGCGGTAGTATACCGATTTTTTTTACTTTTACCTACAGGTAAGCCTATAATAAGGCTTACCTGTAGGTACAAATAATATCTCCTAAACCTGCACGGTTTAGGAGATATTTGCACTGCATGCAGCCGCTGACGCTAGTGGCGCATGCGCTCTGAAGGTCCGGCGGACCTTCAGAGTTCCTTGCCGGAAAATGGCTGAAAGATAATCCCCCGCACGCATGCGCGGGAGTGACGTCTCGCGGCTCCGGCCACTCACAGCGCCGGAGCCGCCAAACCCGGAAGAGATGCCGAGGGATCATGTCAGCTCCCACAGCGGTGTCTGGGGGTCCGTGTCGGGGCTTCATTTTAAGGTACGTTTTTCATATTGAGCTAGTATGCGATGCATACTAGCTCATTATGCCTTTGTCTTGCAGGGTTTTTTGTTTTTTTTTCCAGTATACTACCGCTTTAAACTGAATATTGTCATCCAAAACACTTTTAAATTAATGCTTGCTCTCCCTTTCTATTTTTGGACCTGAGATCAAAACATTCCTATCCAAATATTTTACTTTATCTACCTCTTCCTGCAAAATTTCCTTCCGATATACCAATTTATGATGGCAGCTGTCCAAGGGGATATAACCATTCCTGTCTATTGGATAAAATAATTTTGGGTCCTAAAACAACCTCCCTCTTTAAATATCTCCAGATCTAGGAATACCATCCTATCCGTATCCGTGTTCCATGTAAGAACTATATTTTTGGTATTAGAATTTAGTTTATCCATAAAGGATTGAAGGCTAGTTAAGCCCCCCCTCAATCATAAACAGATCGTCAATGTACCTCCGGTAACAGATGAGCTGCTCTGGGCGATGTTGGAAAATTGTCTCCTCCTCTTTATGGGCCATAAAAAGATTGGACACACTGGGGGCAAACTGAGCTCCCATTGCAACTCCTTTGACCTGGAGGTAAAATTGATGATCATACCAAAAATTATTTCTGTTAAGACAGAAATCTAAACATTGAAGTAGGTATCTCCTATGTTTAATGGACAAAATAGACCTACCCAGGGTCCACTTCACCGACAAGAGGGCATCCTGGTGGCTTATAATGGTGTAAAGGGTGCTGACATCCACAGTCATCAATATACAACCAGTTTGACATGTAAGCTGAAACTCCATGCTGTTATCGAGTGGAGCAGCAACCGCTTCCAATCGATAGACTCAAAGCCGGGATAGCAGCAGAGAGGACCGCAGAGGGCGCAAAGTCAGTGCCATCTTGCCACCACCTCTCCACAGGCTGGAACATGAAAGCAGTGAGCTTCTGCCAGTGGCGGCCGGTCTATAGGGGGCGCAGGGGCGCCGCCCCCAATCTCTGTGGCCCAATAAAAAAAAGGAAGAAAAAAATAAAATTTTCAGCCCACTAGGTGCGCCGGACTAACTGGTGGCTATGGGGGGGGGGGGTTTGCTCCCCACGTGCTTGCAACAGAGCCGTCGTTTGGCAGCCTTCTGGGGGTCATCGGGGTGCAGAGCAATCGTCCCGGACGTCACCTTCCAGCCTGCCGTCAGAGAAGAGGGCAGTGGGCGGCGCGCATGGAGGAAGAAGACGTCCGGTGTCCTGTCGGAGGACACCGGTCCGACCGAGTCGCAGTGCGCATGGAGGAAGAAGAAGTTGACTCTGAGCAGCACGCCAGGGAGTCTGGACAGGCGGCGCGCATGGAGGATGAGGACGAGGACTCGGAAGAAGAAAACATTCGACCGAATCCCGAGCAGCACGCCAGGTACGGTGACGGCAGTGGCACCGGAGGTAAGTGAAGTCTCGAGGGGGGGGGCACGCACGCACGCACGATGGTCTCTGCATTAAAGGGGCATGTATACTGGTCACTACATTGAAGGGGGCATGTATACTGGTCACTGCATTGAAGGAGGCATGTATACTGGTCACTACATTGAAGGGGGCATGAATACTGGTCACTACATTGAAGGGGGCATGTATACTGGTCACTACATTGAAGGGGGCTTGTATACTGGTCACTACATTGAAGGGGGCATGTATACTGGTCACTACATTGAAGGGGGCATGTATACTGGTCACTACATTGAAGGGGTCATGTATACTGGTCAATACATTGAAGGGGGCATGACACTGGTCACTACATTGAAGGGGGCATGTACACTGGTCACTACATTGAAAGGGGCATGTACGCTGGTCACTACATTGAAGGGGGCATGTACGCTGGTCACTACATTGAAGGGGGCATGTATGCTGGTCACTACATTGAAGGGGGCATGTATGTTGGTCAATACATTGAAGGGGGCTTGTATGCTGGTCACTACATTGAAGGGGGTTGTATATTGGTCACTACATTGAAGGGGGCATGTATACGGGTCACTACATTGAAGGGGCATGTATACTGATCACTACATTGAAGGGGGCATGTACGCTGGTCACTACATTGAAGGGGGCATGTACGCTGGTCACTACATTGAAAGGGGGCATGTACGCTGGTCACTACATTCAAAGGGGGCATGTATACTGGTCACTACATTCAAAGGGGCATGTATGCTGGTCACTACATTGAAGGGGGCATGTACTCTGGTCACTGCATTGAAAGGGGGCATGTACGCTGGTCACTGCATTGAAAGGGGGCATGTACTGTGGGGTTTGTGCTAGGGGGTCTGTACTGTGGGATTAGTGCTAGGGGGTTTTAAAGAAATATTGCTAGAGATGAAGTAGAAAGCACCACATCCCTTTGTTTAAAGTAGCTACAATGGAGGGGGGCAAAGTGGGACTTTACCGGTGCAAAATGATGGAGAAAAATCTGAATTCTCAAAAATTGTACATTTTATTACACATAGGAGGTGAGGACAAGACAGTACATCAATATAAAATGATAAAATCAAGAAAATGCACTCGAAAATATCAACTCTACATGTTTCGCCATCTTCATAATAGCTTCTTCAGGAGTTTTCATAGACATTTCTCGAGAGTGAACATTTCTAGGTAACAAAAGGAAAGAACATAAAAGACATAGCATGTGTATATACATAGGGCTTATCTCAATGGTCCTAAAGTTGAGTGCCCAATTGATTTACATATTAGAAAGACAATGATACCAATAAAAGTACCTTAAGATGACCTGAACCCTTTCTTATGCCGAAGGTGGAGGCAATAAAGGTGACGCCACCCAAGCGAGTACAGAGGGGGAGGGGAACCGAGACATCCAACCTCTTAAAGTTGACCCATAGAGAGGGTGACAGCCAAGCTAGGAATGATGGGTAGAAATAATGAGGCCAGAGCATGGAAATACACTTCAACCCAAGATTGCTATATCTCCAGTTGTATAGGACTAAATATCAGGTTGAAAAATTGCTAAAATATTCACCTGATTATAATAAATGTGCAGTTGATTCACTAGGTACCCCAATGTAAAAAAGCAGGGAGGGAAAACAAAGTTTCCTTAGTATCCCCAAATGGGAGGTATCCCTTAAAGAGAAAAATGGAGTTTATTAATAACAATGACAAACGCAATGCGGGTCTGTCAAGTGTTGAGGGTATGCATACTTACCCAAAATTGGCAAAATTGGGCACATGGATTATCATGCAGTATTCAAAAGTTCACCGCCATTGTAATTGAACAAATTTTCCAATAGTACCCTCAAAATGAAAGAGACTGCACGGGAGGAGAAAAATCTTATCATAGAGCGAAAAAATGGAACAGGACTGACTTGATTTTTGGCAAAAAGACAAAGAATAAAACCAATACTGATGAGGTACGTCTAATTACACGATATTCTGGTCAACATGACCAGGTAAGGTCAATTCTTAAAAAATTTTGGTACCTCTTAGAGGCAGATGAAAAGGTATCTAAATTTATAGATGCCCGCCCCCAGATAACTTTTAAAAGGTCTCGCTCCTTAAGGGACCAATTGGTGCATAGTCACTATGCTCCTTCAAATAAACGTAAAAAAAAACACTTACAGGCACATATTCCTGCAGAAACTGCAATTTCTGCAGATATCTGCCTAATTTAAGTGAAATTATTCTTCCCAATGGAAAATTGTATAGACCGAATTTCTATGCTAACTGTCAAACAGTAGGAATTGTCTATATAATGTATTGCAGTTGTAAAGCCTTCTACATAGTCAAAACAAAAAGGCCTTTTTTTAATCGAATTCGTGACCATGTCAAACTTGTCAAGAACAAAAAGTTTGAAAGTCCCATTAGCCGACATATGAGTTTATACCATGGCTTTGATGATAGGATGATGACCTTCTTTGCTTTGGAACACATCCCACTCAATGAAAGAGGTGGAAGTGTAGATAGAAATTTATTGCAACGTGAAACCAAGTGGATATTTAATTTATCGGCTATTCAGTATCCTGGTATACATGAATCCATTAGTTTCAAACCCTTTCTTGGCTAGGTAATGTCAATTGTATTTATTGCTGATTCAGTACAGGATTTCTGATGCTGGCCAGCATTTTGGATTTTGAACCTTTGTTACAAAGTCCCCTTTTTCTAGGTGCCTATATTGGCACATGACATATATTTCGGTAAAATTGCCTTACAACAATTATATGTTTATTTTTTCAGATGTAGTTCATCTACTTTTCAAAGAACAAGAACATTTTGTGATTTGCCCATTGGATATTTTTTCATGACCCCTGCCGTCATGTGGATGCGACTGTGGGTGGCAGACCCTAAGGTGAGCACATTGGGGGACCCATTGGATCCGAGCCTATTTCCAGCCTCTGTCCTTGTTGCCCATATGGGCACCCGCGGTGCCCTACACTTATTTTCCAGGAAAATTGGTGAACCTGGTCAGTAGCAGCACCGCTTTCAAACTCCCAGGTGTCCTTCAATGGAGTTTCATAAAACCTCTTCTTTCTAATTTTCATTTCTATCACAATACTGACTGATTTACTAATTGGGTTAATCTTCTTCTTTATGACCTTTTGTGTCTTTAGACACAAATGGATCCATTTCAGATTGTCTCTGGCGATCTGTTACCTCCTCTGCATACATTAAGTCCGGACCGGATGTTGCCATCCCCGACCTTCCGGTTCCGGCGGAACAATGCGATGCGGTCGCATCTTGATGACGCACTTCCTCTTCGGTCTCCATTGGACCACTGGGCGTATCTCGCTCTCACTCCCTCGGTGACGTCAGACGCCGAGGGAGTGGAGAGGGTGTATAAATGCCGGCGCAATACGGTCAGTATTACACTAGACCACCGGGGAACGACATATGAGCTTCGAGACCATTTGCGGTAAATGAAATCTTCTAAACCCTGCTTCTCTCCTTACATCTTTTGTATATTAGATGCTGACTATGTCCTTCCATGCCTCTCTTTTTTTTCTCCTCCCGTGCAGTCTCTTTCATTTTGAGCGTACTATTGGAAAAGTTGTTTAATTACAATGGCGGTGAACTTTTGAATACTGCATGATAATCCATGTGCCCAATTTTGCCAATTTTGGGTAAGTATGCATACCCTCAACACTTGACAGACCCGCATTGCGTTTGTCATTGTTATTAATAAACTCCATTTTTCTCTTTAAGGGATACCTCCCATTTGGGGATACTAAGGAAACTTTGTTTTCCCTCCCTGCTTTTTTACATTGGGGTACCTAGTGAATCAACTGCACATTTATTATAATCAGGTGAATATTTTAGCAATTTTTCAACCTGATATTTAGTCCTATACAACTGGAGATATAGCAATCTTGGGTTGAAGTGTATTTCCATGCTCTGGCCTCATTATTTCTACCCATCATTCCTAGCTTGGCTGTCACCCTCTCTATGGGTCAACTTTAAGAGGTTGGATGTCTCGGTTCCCCTCCCCCTCTGTGCTCGCTTGGGTGGCGTCACCTTTATTGCCTCCACCTTCGGCATAAGAAAGGGTTCAGGTCATCTTAAGGTACTTTTATTGGTATCATTGTCTTTCTAATATGTAAATCAATTGGGCACTCAACTTTAGGACCATTGAGATAAGCCCTATGTATATACACATGCTATGTCTTTTATGTTCTTTCCTTTTGTTACCTAGAAATGTTCACTCTCGAGAAATGTCTATGAAAACTCCTGAAGAAGCTATTATGAAGATGGCGAAACATGTAGAGTTGATATTTTCGAGTGCATTTTCTTGATTTTATCATTTTATATTGATGTACTGTCTTGTCCTCACCTCCTATGTGTAATAAAATGTACAATTTTTGAGAATTCAGATTTTTCTCCATCATTTTGCACCGGTAAAGTCCCACTTTGCCCCCCTCCATTGTAGTGCTAGGGGGTGTGTACTGTGGGTTTGTGCTAGGGGGTCTGTACTGTTGGATTAGTGCTAGGGGGTCTGTACTGTGGGGTTTGTGCTAGGGGGCCTGTACTGTGGGGTTTGTGCTAGGGGGCCTGTACTGTGGGGTTTGTGCTAGGGGTTTGTGCTTGAGGGGTGTGTGTGGGGTTTGTGCTGGGGGGGTCTGTACTGTGGGGTTTGTGCCACTCTCAGTCAGTGTATCCCATAATAGGGTGTCTCTCACAGTATATCCCATAATAGGGCCCCTGCTCCCTATTATGAGATTTACTAGTACTGATGGACCCCTTAATATGTGATATATTGGGAGAATTTGTTCATGCAAGCAAAATACAGGGGACAAAATGGGTGGAGTCTATAAGGGGTGTGGCTTCTGAGAAATGGGAGGGGTCAAAATAGAAGGGCGGGGTCTTGCGCCCCACCATCTTAAAACTTCACCAGCCATCACTGGCTTCTGCAGATGCCGCCGCTCATCTTTATGCTTAGTTGACATGGTGCTGGGGTTTCAGGTAAGCACAGGAGCCCGCTGGGCTTGAGATATTGCCGCAGCTTGATGTGAAACAGTCGCTTGTTCCTGATCCAGTTTGCAAAGCCTCAGAGCTTGGCATCCATCTTGGGCTCTGGCCGGCCCAGCACCCGTTAAAGATATTTTTTATTTACTTGATTGAGCTTAGTTCTTTTTGCTACACCACGTGTGTCCTGTGAAAACAGATTCCCTTTGATATTCTAGTCACTTTTTTTCTTTTGTATTAATACATATGCTACAGGGATGGCAGGAGGTAGTGAGTTGGCATATTTCCACGTTTTTTTTTTTTAATACCTGTTTATTGAAAATGAACAGAGTAAACAGGTACAACGCAGGGCTTGAGACGTGCAACATTGGAACATAAGAATCACAAATAGGGCATGTAAGCAGTAAGAAACAGAGAGTATTGTCTAAGTTCCAAATAAGTAATGAGGATGGAGTGAATAATGTTTAAGGCACATTATACAGTAAGTAGAGGAAAGCATAGGCATGTGAGTGGGAAAAAGTGGAGATGAGGAGAAAAAAAAAGGCGGGGGGGGGAGGGAGGGAGGAAATGAAGGGAGAGGAAAAAGGGGGGGAAGAGAGGGAGAGGGAAGGGAGGGGGTGGAAATCAACAGCTGAAGTGTGCAATCTAATATTCATAAACATGCAGTAGCAAATAAGGATGGCCTTGCGGTTCGCCCGGCGGTCGGTTCGCAGCAAATTTTGCTTGTTCGCTACCCGCCAAATATTCGAACACATGGCGTAGTTCGCGGTGGCCATATTAGTTTACATTGGGGAGAACTTTGACCCATGACACAGCCGTCAGGTGGAACGGGACAGCCAATTGAAACATTCCAGCATATGGACAGTCCCCCTACCCTATAAATAGACCTGACCTGGCGGCCATTTTACATTCCGCTTTTTGCCAGTGTAGGAAGAGGTCTGCTGTGCTCATCAGGGAGAGTTTGCTAGACACATATAGCGCTGTGAAGATCCACAAAAGTCCTTTTCAGGGCTGGTATTTCGGTATAGGCCTTCTACAGTCTCTTTTCAGGTTAGGGACAGGTATCCAGTGGTTGCTTTAGGGGCAGTTAGAAATCGGCTGCAGTCACACAAATCGCTATGTTAATGTCCACAAAAGTCCTTTTCAGGGCTGGTATATCGGTATAGGTCCAGTCTCTCTTCATTATAGGGACAGGTTATCCAGTCTGTGCTGTAGGGGCAGTTAGAGATCGTCATCTGCAGTGACACAAATCGCTCTGTTAATGTCCACAAAAGTCATTTAAGGTGCTCCAATGTCGTTATAGGGTCTATTACAGTCTCTTTAGTATAGGGAGAGGTATCCAGTGGTTGCTGTAGGGGCAGTTAGAGATCGTCAGCAGTGACACAAATTGCTCTGTTAATGTCCACAAAAGTCATTTAAAGGCAGGGCCGTCTTTTTTTTTTTTGAGCATAACATAGTATAAAACACATATAAGCAGATACAATAATCCAACATAGACATATTTTGAGAAGTGAGGGAAGTGTACCAAACTAAAGGTCGACTAGGGTAAAAGGGGGGGAGGGAGGAGTGGTCAGATCTCGATGACCCGTTAGAGGACAGAGGTCACAGAGGTGACATGGATAGGGGGGTCTCGTATCTGAAAAGTATACTCTTCCGGGGGCAAGTCCAAGTCCTTCGAGATAAAGGTCAGAAAAGTACTCCATATGTCATAAAAGGACTGTGCTGATTTAGGGGCAGTAAAGTCTGTATTAAGGCGGTCAATGGATAACAGTGTGGTTAGCTCTGATTTCACCCTGGAAATAGGCAGAGGTGTCGGAGAGATCCAGTGTTTCAGAATCACTCGTCTGGCTATTAGTAGGCTGGTGAGGATCCAAAGACGATGGGAGACGGCTGGGGTGCTAGACCATTTTTGTAATCGTTTGTCCCAATAGCCGAACAGGAGCAGAAGTGGGTCCTTCGGAACAGAAAGGTTAGTGACATCTTTAATGAAAGCCAGGATCTGGTCCCAGAACAGCGAAATAGGCATACATTGCCAAAACTTGTGATGAAGGGAGGGCCTCTCGGCAGAACATAACGGACATTTATGAGCATCCGGGATTGTGTTGTCAGAGAGGAAAGGGATGTAAGCCCTGTGGAAGATCTTGAGCTGGATTTCCTTCCAGGTAGAATTTGGGGTTAGTCCGAGTGTGGCTCGGAGGCCACTGATCATGTTTGGCAAGGTGTCCTCTCCAGGGAAATCTTTTAACCAGTTTGAAGCGGAAGAAGTGAAGGAGGCGGGTGGACATGTTTTCAGTAAAGGTTTGTAGATATCCGAGATGGTGAATTTGCCAGAGTCTAGAAGTGTGTCTATGAGAGACGGCTGAAATCTATCCACAGATTTGCCTGAGGTCTTAGAGATAAAATGATGACACTGGTACACATAAAAAGAGTCCGATACCTGTAGGTCATGTTTTGCTATAATTTCAGAAAGAGGGGTCGGGGACCCAGTATGGAGGTTACAGAGGTGTGCGAAGGTGTGTATTCCTTTCGTGACCCAAACCTTGTATATCGCATGATCAACACCAGGGGGAAGGCCGGGTTGCCCTGGATCAGGAGATATTTAGAGAAATAGAGAGGCAATTTCAGGAGCTTACGGACTTCCCTACATGCAATAACCGTGTCCCTAAGGAGCAGATTATGGCGGAGTTCGGGTTGCAGTTGGGCCCACCTGACATGCAGGAGTGCCGACAAAGAGTAGGGACTGGACATCTAAGATTCCAACTTGTGATTAGAATACTAAGAGGTCTGAGATATCCAGTCCAATGCCACCCTCAGGAGACAAGACAAGTTATATAACCGCAGGTCAGGAAAATTGATGCCAGCGTCACGCCTGGGGAGGCTCCATTTTTAGAAGAAATGCGAAGTCTCTTACCCCTCCGAAGAACACGGGAGAAGGCTCAAGACAATTCCTGAACGTCTCCGTGCTTGATTAGTAAGGGTAAAGTCTGCAAAAAATACAGGAGACGAGCAAAACTGACTATTTTTATCAGGTGGCATCTCCCCAAGAGAGACAACGGCAGTTCCATCCAGTTTTCCAGTTCTCCCCTTATTTTAGAAAACAGCGGAGGATAATTTAGAGTGTAAATAGAAGAAGGAGTCCTCCCTATTCTGATACTGAGGTATGTAATATGTGAGGACGCAATTTTAAACGGGGAGTCTGTTTCCCAGGAGCTGGTCGTGGCTTCCCCCAGGGGGAGAATTTCACTATTGCAGTAAATGATTTTCAAACCCGAGCATTTTCGGAACGCATCAAAAGTAGAGACGATCATAGGCACGTTGGTGGAAGGGTTAGAGGTAAACAACAGGACGTCGTCTGCGAAGAGAGAGATCCATAGGTCTTGAGAGCCGACCTGTATCCCGTGTAGGGGTGCTTTATTGGAGAGATACCGTGAGAGGGGTTCTATCGCCAGGTTAAACAAAAGCGGTGATAGGGGACAGCCTTGGCGTGTGCCCTTGAACAGTCGTAAGTCTTCCGTCATTGAACCACCCACACACAGTCTAGCGGTCGGAGAGGTATACATGGAGGTTATGAGATTAACTTATGGGCCGTGGAACCCAATCGTCGTCAGGACCTTGCGCAACCAGACAAAATTAACATTATCAAACCCCTTTTCGGCATCTAGGGTGACTATGGCGAGGTCGCTTTTGGGGTGTATCCGTGCTTGGTCGAGAACCAGCAGCACTTTTCTAATATTAGCAGTGGCTGAACGGCCTTTGGTAAAGCCTGACTGAGCCGGGTGTATCAAGTGGGGCATGATAAGTGCCAAGCGAGAGCAATGAGCTTTGATAATATTTTTACCTCCAGGTTCAGTAAGGAGATTGGACTGTATGAGCCAGGGTCCTTACCTTTCTTAGCAAGGAGTTTAATGATCGCTTGATTCCTGGTTGGCAAGTAAGGACCCCCTCCCAAATGTGTGAGTACACCGCGACAAGTGTGGGAACTATGCTAGGTGCAACAGATTTGTAGAATTCTCCAGACAGACCGTCGGGACCCGGAGATTTGTTAGACGCTAGGTGTTTAGTCGTCTGCATGACTTTGTCCGCTGTGATTGGGGCATTTAACATAGCTAATTGATCTGCGTTAATGTTAGGAATCCCCGTACCCTTCAAAAACATGTCGTCAACTGAGCTATCTACCTCGTCAGGTCCATAAAGGGATGAGTAAAAGTTCTGCATGATGCGCTGGACGCCGTGGGGGTGAGGAGTCGACTAAACCCGCTGGGTCTCGCAGTGATCCAATGTGGGTGGGAGACGTCTGACCTTTGCACATTTTCACCAAGAGTTTGCCAGCCTTATTGCAAAACCTGTGCAAAGTTGCCGAAAGGTGCGCTTTATGGATGTGTTCCAACTTGTCCGCCCAATCGTCAAAAATTTTCTTGGCTGTCAGCCAGTCCTCCCGAGCCGCAGAAGAATCGGTTAGTACCACGTTGCGCTGGGCCACTCGCAGATGTTCGCTAGCCGATTTGAACCCACCGTTTGCATGTCTTTTAAAAGCCGCAGCATATGAGATGATATGACCTCTAAGGAAAGCCTTGCCCACTTCCAAAAACAGGTGGGGGGAGGTAGAGTGTGCCGCATTAGCATGCGAGTATTCCGTCCAAGCACGCTCCAGGAAAGCCTTAAAGTCATCATCATTGGACAAGTAGGATGGGAACCACCATGTAATTGGAGCAGCCGGAATATCTGCCAATTCTAGAGAAATGGAGATCGGGGAATGATCTGAGATCGCCATGTCATGTATAGTAGCGTCTTGTGTCATTGGGAGAAGGAAGTTGGAGCAAAAGAAATAGTCTATTCTCGTAAAAATCTTATGAGGATGGGAATAGAAGGTGTATTCGCGATCCGCCGGATTAAAATGTCGCCATACGTCGGTCAACGAGAGAGATTCAATTAACGAGGCCAGGGGAGTCATATGCCTGACCGTATGGGAGGACGAAAACGTGGAAGGAGAGGATTTGTCTAAAACAACATCCATGACCGCATTAAAGTCGCCTCCGACCAGGCGAGGAACAGTCGGTAATGTCAGTACACGGGCAGAGAGCGCAGTATAAAAGGATTGATCAAGGACATTGGGTGTATAAATGTTGGAAATTATAAATTCTTTGCAGTGCAGCCGGACATGTGCCGAGACATAGCGGCCTTCTGAGTCTGTGTCCACCAAAAGGATTTCTACCGGGAGACGTTTGTGAAATAGTATAAGTACCCCAGATTTACGGCCTACAGCTGCCGAACCCACTACTTTTCCTACCCAAAGCTTTTCCATTCGCATCATATCGTCAGCCAGAAGGTGTGATTCCTGGATAAGAGCGATGTCCGCCCGGAGGCGTTTAAGATGCCGTAAGACTTTCATCCTCTTAGCCGGGGATCGAAGACCCTTAACATTCCATGTCACTATCGTCATAATTGAGGGAGAGATGGGATGTGAGTGCAGAAACATAAATGGAGCTTACCCATACCCAAACAGAGATCGAGAGATGTAACGCACAGTCGGACCCGCCGAGTAGTCATACGAGCGTGGTGAAAGAGAATCTTTGCCGCAGTGTAAATGACCTCTGAGGGGAACTAACCAGGGAGGGGATAGATGGGGAAACTGGATGGAAAAAAAACAAGTATAGTAAACATAACAAGAAAGTCTCAGGAACTTCACTTTTTTCCGCATGCGTATGCTACAGAGCAAAGCCCCCCAAGCCGGACTCCGGGGACAAGGGGGAGGGTCAGCGTGGCCCATAAGTGGCTCTTCACCATAGTCACTAGGGCCGCAGCCCGCACCAGGTTATAAGGCAGCCATAGCATACGCATCAGCATGGAAAAGGAAGCACAAGTAAAACAGTATATCAACAAGGCGGTAATACATAATAAATGTATAAATTAGCTATACATGTGGAGGGTGGGCTCAAGAACCACGCCGTGCCAGACGGCAGGGACCGCCCAGGCACTAAACCTGGAGGAAAACCACTCCAAGGCCCCTAAAGGTAAAACAAGAGTGTCCCAGGTTCGAAGAAGATTCAACGAGGTGTACCAGGTCGACCAGAGCTAACCACATCAGAGTACCTTTGCCGTTTAGGGGATTCCTTCCTGGGGCTTCGTTGGACTAAAGGTCTGGAAAAGGGAAGGGATTTAGCCGATGATGGGTGACCGCTATCACCGTGTTGAAGAGAGCGAACAAAGTTCTCTGCCTCTTCCGAATCTTGGAAAGACAATTGATTGTCATTCGGGGCACGAAGGCGCAGTGTCGCCGGATAGGCCAAGGTAAATTTCAAACGTTCCTGATGAAGTTTGGAGCATACGGACTGGAAAGCTTTACGTCTTTTTGCAACATCAACAGAGTAGTCAGCGAATATAAGGATTTTCTTGCCTTCTATCTAGAAATTGGAAGTCTGAAGGAATTTTGTAGGATGGCAGATTTGTCCGTGTAGTTCAAATACTTGGCGATGATGGGGCGAGGGGTCTTGCGTTCTTCAGAATAAAGACCCATCCTGTGAGCCTGTTCCACTACGCAGGTGCCCTGTAGGCCCAAGGCTGCAGGGATCTTCTTAGCACACAGTTCAGGGATGGCCGAGGGCGTAATGTTTTCCGGGACCCCAATAAATCTAAGGTTGCTCCGGCGAGATCTGTTCTCTAAATCCTCTAATTTGTCCATAATGACACAATTTAATTTATCCTGAGATTGCTCCGTGCCCTGAAATTGATAGAGCTCATCCTCCACATTAGAGAGGCGACTTTCCACCTCTGTTAAGCGGTTTGCATTGGCATCCAGCTCCCTTTTTATACTCGCCATGCCAGCAGCAACAGCCCGCTCCACAGAGGCCGCAATGGTAGGCGTGAGTAGGGCCACAACAGCCTGAGCTATTTTGTCTGTGGAGGGGTCTTGTGCAGAAGGGGTGACTGTATGTGGCTGCTGGGGACAGTCCGGGGGATGCAGGGATGTGTCCATGGCTGCAGCGTCTGGATGAGTGCCGGTGCAGGCCGAAACCGTGGCCTTGATTAATGCGGGGCCCGGCGGCGGACGCAGCGTGGCTTTTTCCAGGTATCGCTCCATCGGAGCGGGAGCAAAAGGTCACTGCCGATTCCTGGAGGCTTCCCAAGTTGGTGGATATGTGCGGAGGCAAGCGGGTGTCGTGGGGCCGGTTTTACAGGCAGGGTTAGGGAGTCACAGCACGGGAGCTGCAGGAGGCTCACCTACTCCATGCGGCCCCGGAACCGGAAGTTGGCAGGGCCGTCTTTAACACAGGGCAAAATGGGCATCTGCCCAGGGCCCTGTCATTGTTGTGGGGCCCAAGGCAGCTTTCCCTTGAGACTGCACTGCCTGCAAATAGATGATAAGTGGATTCAGGAGGGCGCAAGAAAATATTTGCCCAGGGTCCAATTAATAATAAAGATGGCCCTGTTTAAAGGGCTGCAAATTTTTTGGTATTGCTGTGCAGTGCACTAAAAAGGGGGGGGGGGATAATGCACGGTATAATATACTTTGTAGAAAGCATATTATAGTGGATTTGTAGTATTATTGTGCAATGTGCAGCATTGTGACAGGTGAGGTGGTGAGACGTTTCTGCAGCAACACTACACACAGTGACAAAAGCACTTATAATGTATTATAACTGGTGTGCTAGACCAATTGCCCTCCCAATACCACATATTGAAGTGGGGTGTTATCTGAGTATACTTTTACATGTTTATTTGTGTCATGCAACAATATTTCCTCGTTTTCTGAGTGAAGTCTGGTATACAGCGCCAAACTCACTGGCCAATTTTTTGAACTGGTGTGATACACCAATGGCCCCCCAATACCACATATTGAAGTGGGGTGTTATCTGAGTAAACTTTTACAAGTGTATTTGTGTCATGCAACAATATTGCCTTGTTTGCTGAGTGAAGTCTGGTACACACAGCCCCAAGCTCACTGGCCAATTTTTTTAACTGGTGTGATACACCAATGGCCCCCCAATACCACATATTGAAGTGGGGTGTTATTTACCAGTATATTTTTCTAAGAGTGTATTTTAGTCCTGCAAAAATGTGGCCCCTTGCTGTGTAAACAGTGCTACACACAGTGACAACAGTTACTGGCCAATTATTTGTAGAGCTGGTGTAATGAACCTGTGGCCCCCCAATACCACATATTGAAGTGGGGTGTTATCTGAGTAAACTTTTACAAGTATATTTGTGTCATGCAACAATATTGCCTCATTTGCTGAGTGAAGTCTGGTACACACAGCGCCAAACTCACTGGCCAATTTTTTTGAACTGGTGTGATAAACCAATGGCCCCCCAATACCACATATTGAAGTGGGGTGTTATCTGAGTAAACTTTTACAAGTGTATTTGTGTCATGCAACAATATTGCCTCATTTGCTGAGTGAAGTCTGTTACACACAGTGCCAAACTCACTGGCCAATTTTTGGAACTGGTGTGATACACCAATGGCCCCCCAATACCACATATTGAAGTGGGGTGTTATCTGAGTAAATTTTTACAAGTGTATTTGTGTCATTGCAACAATATTGTGATAAACCTGTGCCCCCCCCCCCCCCAATACCACAGATTGAAGGGAAGTGTTATTTAACAGTATACTTTTCGAAGATTGTATTTTAGTCCTGCAAAAATTTGGCCTCTTTTGCTGTGTTAACTGTGCTACACACAGTAACAACAGTTACTGGCCAATTATTTGTAGAACTGGCTGACTGACGGACCGGCAGATAGGGAGGAGAGGCAGGCAGAACTTGCATTGCACAAGAGGTACAAAGCAGACTGCAAATCTATCAGGAGTGAGCCATCAACCATGTACAGTCACATCTGGTGCTCCCAGGACGCCGGCACATGGCTCTGCAGTGTGGGCTTTTTTTAATGTGTCCGTTGCTGACACCAGTGTTGCCATCTGCAGCCTTTGCAGTCAATGCATAAGTCGCGGTAAGCCCAACAATCACCTAGGGACAACCGCCTTAAGAAGGCACCTGAAATCCGCCATCACCAAGCCCAGTGGGAGCAACACCGTCAGAACCCACAAAGCCATACTCCATGCTCTCACCGCCCAGCCTCTTCTCCTGTCTCCTCACAGTTGTCCAACACTCCACCTTCCATGATGCCGTCATCACGTTGTTCTGGAAACAGGCAGGCTTCTGTGGCTCAAATGTTGGAGCAGAAAAAAAGGTTTCCGACTACATCGGGTTAACGGCCGATGTGGACGCTCTGAGGAGTGATGAACCCCTGGACAACTGGGTGGGCAGGCTTGACCTCTGGCCAGAGCTTGCACAATTTGCAATGTAACTGTTGGCTTGCCCCCCGTCCAGTGTCCTGTCCGAAAGGACGTTCAGCACAGCAGGGGGGATCGTGGCCGATAAGCGCACTCGCCTAGCTCATGACGGTGTAGACTACCTCACATTTATAAAAATGAATGAGGCTCTCTGAGGAATTCAACACATGTGACCACCAGTAGACTATGTTTCATTCAATTCCTCATCACAGGCCACAAATATCTCCCAGACCGCTAACAACCGACAACAATTCCGGGTCCTTGTCTTCGCTAAATACAGCGGCATAAAAGGCATTTCATGTCCATTGAATGGCTAATTTTTGGGGCCTATACAGGCCGACACTTATTGTTCTGTGTACTGTGAATGCCTACTGTACCTCTAGCCATCATATACTATGTTCTTTGCTGTCAGTTCAACCCATGTGAGCTAATTTTTGCCGCCTATACAGGCCGCCACTTACTTCTGTATACTGTGAACGCCTAATGTACCTCTAGCTATCAAAAACAAAGTTCTTTGCTGTCAGTTCAACCCATGTGAGCTAATTTTTGCATCCTATACAGGCCGCAACTTACTTCTGTATACTGCGAATGCCTACTGTACCTCTAGCCATCAAAACCTAAGTTCTTTGCTGTCAGTTCAAACCATGTGAGCTAATTTTTGCAGCCTATACAGGCCAACACTTACTGTTCTGTGTACTGTCAATGCCTACTGTACCTCTAGCCATCAAAAACGAAGTTCTTTGCTGTTAGTTCAAACCATGTGAGCTAATTTTTGGAGCCTATACAGGCCGACGCTTACTTATGTATCATGTGAACGCCTACTGTACCTGTAGCCATCAAAAACGAAGTCCTTTGCTGTCAGTTCAAACCATGTGAGCTAATTTTTGGAGCCAATACAGGCCGACACTTACCTATGTATCCTGTGAACGCCTACTGTACCTCTAGCCATCAAAAACGAAGTTCTTTGCTGTCTGGTAAACCCACGTGGGCTAATTTTTGGGGCCTTTTATGGCCGACACTTACTTCTGTATCATGTGAATGCCTAATGTACCTTCAGCCACATAATACTACGTTCTTAGCTGTCAGGTAAACGCATGTGGGCTAATTTTTGGGGCCTGGAATGGCTGACACTTACTTCTTTATCCTGTGAATGCCTAATTTTTCAGACTGGAAATGAAAAACAATGGGTCTGTAAAGGTTCCGCCAAATTGTGGAATGGATGCGGACCCATTTTACAGATGTGTGAAGGGACCCTATATGTATTAACTGGTTGCTGTCAGTTCTGGCTGATTTATGAAAAAAAAAAATATATTTTTTTGCTGTAAAAAAAAATAAAAAATTTAGGGCAACTTTTTCAATTGCAATACTTCTGTTATGACATTGCCCATGTGCTGGGACTATTTGTGCACAGCTGGTACGTATTTTGTGGCTGCAAATATGACCTAAAGGTTTTTAAAGTTCGCCTCCCATTAAAGTCAATGGGGCCTGCCGCGAACTCGCGGTTCGCTGACTTTTGAGAAAATTTGCGGCTGGCGTTCGCGAACCGCCCCGGCCGATGTTCGTCCATCTCTAGTAGCAAATACACAAATACAATATACAGAGGTATAAAGACATAACCGGTATCATTTTACTGGACCTGAGGAACTAGAAGGATTTGCTCATATAGTGGTGAGGTTTTAAATTCAAACCAGTGGGCCCATATTTTAGTATGGTTATGGATTTTGCCTCTGAAAATGTATCTTAGTTCCTCCAGGAGGAACAGAGAATCAACTTTACATGTCTATTGGGAAAGTGAGGGGATCTCTGCTTGGCCCCAAAAATTGGGTAGAAGGGCTTTGGCGGCATTTAAAGTGGTTGTAAACTCTCCCAGATAAATTTTCCCCATTTAAATCAGTAAAACACACAATGTACAAATTGCTGTGTATCAACCAACTCTAACCTGCTCAGTTCACCTGTAATCTGCACTTTTCATTTTCATGACATCACTGGTGCATGCGCATATTTCGCCTAAATCACGACACGCTCATTCTATTCATCTGAATGCATCTCCTCTCTGCTGCACTGCTCTGATATCCTGAGAGATCAGTGCTGTTCACAAGTTCCTGAAACACCCCATGTGACTTGCAACGTCACAGGGGGTGTAAACATCAGCACATTGCATGGAACACATGAGCAGCTGCATCATGTAGATTGTGTCAAAAACACATTAAACAATCAATAAATATGATTTGAAATGCTTGCTTACCTCTCTATGCTTAAATATGTGGGACATGATTGCTGTAGTAATCGGGAATGAAAACAAGGCTTGGCTACAACATTACTGAGCATGTGCGGGGTTACAGCAGGGACAAACCGAAAAACAAACAAGGGTGTACTGGTGCAAAAAGGACTCAGAGGTGAACCTCAATAGACCTACTATGGGGACATGTAGGACAGTAACGGACCTAAATGATATCTAAAAAGTCCATAAAGTCCATAAATACAACAGGTCTATGAACACTTGAAGGCAGCTTTGTCACAAGTGGAGAAGATGAACTTGCAGGGTACTAGGAGAGAAGACAAGCGCCACTCTAAGTGTAGTATGACTCGGTATTTATTAAAAATTCACCATACTGGGTACTCACAATGTACAAGAGGTTAAACAGCTGTGGATATAATCTCAAGGGATCGGTTGGTCCAAATGCCTGGGCGGTAAGGAACTGATGTGCTCCGATCGGCGTTATCTGGACCCTGGGGACACTTGCGGCGGACATCCGGGTTGGGCTTGAAGCGTAAAGCGTGGGGCGTGATGACTTAGGCGACGCGTTGTCGGAGCATGCGCTCCTTCCTCAGGCCTCTAGAAAACCATCTTGAAGAGGGGCATTTTATAGGGAGAGGACACTCGACTACCGCAGGGTCCTACAGTAAGTCCGATATGCTGGATGCCTAACTGAGGACACCTGAACGGTAGTATTAGCTGAGAATCGATCATAGATGATGGTAAATATAAGTGGGAGTATAAAATAGGAGTATAAAATAGGAGTGGTCATATGATACAATACAGAAGAAATATTTCTCAGTTAATACTACCGTTCAGGTGCCCAACCCGGAAGTCCGCCGCCGGAAGTGCTGCAAGTGTCCCCAGGGTCCGGATAACGCCGATCCCCACGGTTAGACACCGTCTTCGGAGCACATCAGTTCCTTTCCGCCCAGGCATTTGGACCAACCGATCCCTTGATATTATATCCACTGCTGTTTAACCTCTTGTACATTGTGAGTACCCAGTATGGTGAATTTTTAATAAATACCGAGTCATACTACACTTAGAGTGGCACTTGTCTTCTCTCCTAAAACTGAAAAACAGAAAGGGCGGAAGTAAACTGCTCTTCAGACTCGGAAGACAGCAGCTAAGATGGCGCTGTCTGCTGCCAGGAAGCAGGAATTTCAAATAAACTGGGAAAAACTTAAGAAAAATCCTTAGGGGGGAAAGAATATTGCAGAATGTTATGGAGAGCTTTATCAGACTGGATTTATTAAGAAGGCACATTTGGTGGGGAGAGTTTACTTCTCCTTTAAGAGGTGTGGAGTTACAGAGTGTCTATATGGGCCGATTGGTTCGGAAGTACAATGAAATAAAGCTTCCCACAGGTCGTGAGGAATAGTAACACCAGTAATCAGTTGTACGTGTTGGAGAATAGTTTGCCAGAAGGGAGTCAACGTATATATTGGCAAGATCACCATTTATGTGCGTGGGTGGCTCTAGTCCCACAGTTTCTCCAACATAGAGGGATTTTGAGGGAAAGCATCGCATGCAATTTGGATGGTGCGTAGTGGCATCTAGCCAGGAGTTTGTAGTTGTTTTCCGCAATTTTGGTGGATATGGAGGATGTCAGGGATAAATGTGGGATTTTGGTTTTATGCTCGTCTGCAAAGGTTGAGTTCCTATTTGGTGAGAAAGTCCGGAAATGCAGAGCTCCGTAAAGAGATAAGCGCCTTATAAAACTGTGAGAGTGCAACGGAGGTAATGCAGTGGTCCTCAACCCTGGCCTACAGGGCCCACTAACAGGCCAGATTTTCAAGATAACTGAAATACATCCCAGGTGATATCATTTGCTGCTCAGTGATTGCAGTACTCTAGTCTGCATCTCCCCAAGTAATACCTAAAATCTGGCCTGTTAGTGGGCCCTGTAGGCCAGGGTTGAGGACCACTGCCGTAATGGATGGGGTAGTAACCAAATAAATTGGGTAAGTTGAGTATATCTTTATTTGTCTATGAGAATGGCGGGTCTTGATCCCAAGATGGATTGAAGGGGTTTGAGCGATTGATCCTGGGTAACATGATGAAATAGTAAGGGAGTATCCGGATTCCATAATTTAAATCCGGGGTCCATAGAGCCAGGGAGAAATAATTTTTTTGTCAAGGAGTGGCATCAAAGGAGAGTTGTAAATCCAGGAAAAGCATCTATGCAGTGAGTCCCAAATATCCAATGTGTAAATGGTGAGAGGTGAGGTCGAGGGATCCATCATTCTATAGGTACGTGGTATCCATTGGATAATTGACAGATCAGTTCCACATAAGTAAGATTCTAATTGTACCCATAGTTTGGCATTGCCCGCATATTTCCAATCAGAAATCCTAGAGAGTGCTTTGGCCTAATAGTATGATTTCATATTAGGGAGGGCCAAGCCCCCGAGTGTTTTGCAATGATATAGCACAGATCTGGATAACCTAGGATTGTTATATAAAATTACCTTCCCTTTTCAATCTGCAGCCACTGTCATTTTCTGAAAATGCTATGCAATATGCCTGGAGTTGTTCTGTACACATAATTTGTACTGACTACTCCCCAGAAACATAATGTCCTGCTTGTGTGATTGGCTCCCCAATTTTCCCAGAAGTCTGCCTAAGATACAAGTCAGATTTCAGGCATCCCCTGCAACAAAAATGTAATTTTTGGTGAGATACTCCCAATAGGAACATGTATAAAGGGATGCAGGCCCAGCAGGTTTTCTCATTAGTGCTCTACAGCTGCACAGCTGGTTGATAATTATGAGACCACTCCCATTAGGCTCACCCAGCACAGGGGCATAGACGAACAAACAGTGATTTCTTCAAATAACAAAAGGTAGGAATCTGCAACAAAGTTTGTTATAATCCTTGCAATGTACATAGACCATCCAGAGGGGAATGTTTTGTCGTGGATCCTACCCTAATTCCATGGATATTTGCTTTGAGTCTAATGGTGGCGAGAAATGGCTCAAGCGAAATAGCGAATAGGATTGGGGAAAGTGGACAATCCTGTCGAGTGCCATTATGTAGAGTGAAGGGGGTCACCTAAAAGACCATTGATCCTAATTTGGGCCATAGGGTTAGAGAAGAGAGATGAAATGCGGGATAGCATTTTAGGCCCGAGGCCGAAAAAACACAGGGTCGTCAGGAGGTAGTCCCAGTCCACCCTATCAAAAGCTTTTTCAGCATCTGTCGATAATAGAAGCGTGGGCTGGGAGCAGCCCCAGACAAAGTGGATAAGGGACATTGAGGGTAAGGAGTTATCACAAGCTTCATGACTGTGGATGAATCCCGTTTGGTCGACCGAAATCCATTTGGGGATAAGTGGCATCAGTCTGGTGGCCATTACTTTTGCAAATAGCTTAACGTCCACATTAAGAAGGGAGATAGGCTGGTAGCTGCTACAACAGACAGGATCTTTACCGGATTTGGGTATGACCGAAATGTGGGCGGTAAAGGATTCTGGACGAAAGCCCGAGTTTTTAGTGATGGAATTAGTGTAGGATATTAAGTGGGGAAGTAGAATTTCTCCAAATATTTTGTAATAGAGCAATGTGTAGCCATCTGGACCTGGGGCCTTACCTGTGGGCATTGTTTTCAGAGCAGTGCGAAATTCTTCAATTGTAAGATGCTTCTTTAAATTTCTAACGAGTCATTTAGGGAGCTTTGGGAGTTTGGCTAGTTTAAGATATTTAAGTATACGTTTAGGTTTGTCTGAGGGGGGATAATGTGGCAAGATCATCTTGAACATTATAAAGGCATGCATAATTAATCTCCAAAGACCTTAGCAATATGAGGTGTAGAGTAAGACGGATCGCCCGAGGGTTTTTTTATCTTAGATATAAACAAGGCAGATCTCTTTCCTCTGTATAAGGCTCTCCAGGTGGGATCTTTGTAAAGAGAGTTTATGTGTCCTCTCAAGAGCTGCAATCTGTTGTATGACATCTTTAAGTTGTTGTTCGTACTCCCTCTTTCTCCGCTAACCAAGCTCGATCAGCTTACTATGCATTGTGGCTTCATGGGCTTCCCACAACAAATAAGGTGTTGTGTAAGAGGCAGAGCTATCAGTAAAATACTGCTTCAAAGTAAAGGATAAACGAGCCACATCCCTTTTATTTCTAGAGGATAGAATTGTTAAGTTTCCAGTTAGTAGCACATGGAGGGAGAGAGGGCATGGCCAAGCCGATGGAAACAGGTCCGTGGTCTGAAATGGATACGGTCCCAATTGAGGCCAAACACAGGAGAGGGAGATGGAAGTGATCAATAAAAATGTTATCAATTCTTGAGTAGGAATTGTGAGTTTTAGAAAAGTATGAATAATCCTTAGTTTTGGGATGGAGTGTTCTTCATGCATCAAGCAGTTGCATGTCTTGGAGTTGCTTTTTGATAAAGGCTAGGTGTTTGAAGGGGATAGTTGAGTGTCCTTGGGAGGTATCTAGAAGGGGGTCTAAAGGCATAATAATGTCATCCACAGATGTAATAATACCTTTGGCAAAATCAGCTAGTTTTGACAACATCTGGGACATAAAAAAAAGGGTTGATTTGTGTTGGGGCAATAGATGTTTGCAAATGTGCACTGGGTGTTGCCTATGGAGTCTCTAAGAAAAAGAAATCAACCATAATCATCCAATAAACTCTCTTCAAGATGGAAGGATACATCCATATTGAATCCAATGGCCACTCCTTTAGCTTTATTAGTGTCTGAGAGACTGTAGTACCACACTGGGAAGTGCGGTGAGAAAAGTATAACAAAAGTACGGTGTGTTAACTGTGTCTCTTGTATGAAGACTATGGAACAGTTTGATCTTTTAAGTCCTCTCAGAACTTGGTGGCATTTAGTGGAAACATTCAGGCCTCTAACAATATATGAAAGCATATTCAGAGTCACCATAAGAGCAGCAGAGCATGAAACCTTTGCAAACACCACCACCAGTATCGTCTTCGAGACAGGGATAGGGAAAGAGGGAGGGAGGGAAGAGGAGAGGAGAGGGAAGAAAGAGGAGAGAGAGAAGACTATGCATATATAACCAGCAGACATTGAAGGTGAATCGTGTGGGAGACATAGTGAAGACACACAAATGGTTGCAGTGTTCCCTGTGGGGAGGGCAGAATCTGGCCACCTGCCAGACCAACACAGAAAGCTTAGTCGCCCGAGACTGTCAACCCCAGAAGGAGGGGGGGACAGAGCCAAGTCATGAAACACCTGAAGTTAAGGAGCATAAGGCCCCGTCCGGTACACAACTCCTAAAACAAATGAAATATGTGAGCAATGCCATTATTAACTCAAAAACCAACTGAGCATAAAAAGATAGGTTAGCAAACAATAAAGAAAAAATGTTTTTGAGCTGGGATGATGGAAGAGGTTAGGAGTCTCTCACCCATACTTTTGAGCAAATCCTGGTATGGATGTACGTTTTTTTCTTGGATGGAGTTTTGAGCCAGTGGGCATCTGGTTGGACCGAGAAGGTTGGGATGGAGTGGTGCTATCCTTGGAGGTCCACAGCAAACAGCAGCTCTACAGTGGCTCTAGGGTCACCTCTGCTTCCCTAAATAGAAGTGCCCAGATGTGGGTAACCTCTCAACATGACCAAAAGGCAGAATGCCCAATCGGCCCCACAGAGCCTCATAGACTTCTTTCCCACCTCATATTGACCGGGATTGGCAGCATAAGGGTGGTACAGCATTTGATGACTCACAGCTCTCAGGCTCCTTGGCAGAAGACACCAGCGCTGACAAGCACAGTAATTTTCTGGAGCTCTCTCCATGCATCTAGTGATTACCCTCCTGAAGCCCCCCCACCAGAAGCCCTGCTAAAAGCAAAAAAACCTAAGCAAGGTGATGCTCCTAACTTTACAGCCACCCTGCCTTAGCCAGCATGGCAGCCTCTCTCCCTAGAGGACTACCCTGCGTCTGCACAGCCTGCTACTATTACTGATCTGAAAGAAATGCTCATCCAACTGCAGGAATCTCTCAATTTTGACATTTTCTGTATGCTCACAGGTATTTCCACTAATGTTCAAGAGCTCATCTCTACAGTCTATCATATTGAAAATAAGTGAGATCTGCACCGCACATACAGCTGCAAGAAAAAATATGTGAACCCTTTGGAATGATATGGATTTCTGCACAAATTGGTCATAAAATGTTATCTGATCATCATCTAAGGCACAACAATAGACAATCACAGTCTGCTTAAACTAATAACACACAAAGAATGAAATGTCGCCATGTTTTTATTGAACACACCATGTAAACATTCACAGTGCAGGTGGAAAAAGTATGTGAACCCCTAGACTAATGACATCTCCAAGAGCTAATTGGAGTGAGATGTCAGCCAACTGGAGTCCAATCAATGAGAAACCCAGTTCTGGGTTTTCTTTTCACAAGAAGCATTGCCTGATGTGAATGATGCCTCGCACAAAAGAGCTCTCAGACGTTTAGGAATTGTTGACTTGCATAAAGCTGGAAAGGGTTATAAAAGTATCTCCAAAAGCCTTGCTGGTCATCAGTCCACGGTAAGACAAATTGTCTATAGATGGAGAAAGTTCAGCACTGTTGCTACTCTCCCTAGGAGTGGCCATCCTGTAAAGATGACTGCAAGAGCACAGCGCAGACTGCTCAATGAGGTGAAGAAGAATCCTAGAGTGTCAGCTAAAGACTTACAAAAGTCACTGGCAAATGCTAACATCCCTGTTAGCGAATCTACAATACATAAAACACTAAACAAGAATGGGTTTCATGGGAGGATACCACAGAGGAAGCCACTGCTGTCCAAACAAAACATTGCTGCACGTTTACAGTTTGCACAAGAGCACCTGGATGTTCCACAGCAGTAATGGCAAAATATTCTGTGGAGAGATGAAACCAAAGTTGAGTGGTTTGAAAGAAACACACAACACTATGTGTGGCGAAAAAGAAGCACAGCACACCAACATCAAAACCTCATCCTAACTGTGAAGTATGGTGGTGGGGGCATCTTGGTTTGGGGCTGCTTTGCTGCATCAGGGCCTGGACGGATTGCTATCATCTAAGGAAAAATTAATTCCCAAGTTTATCAAGACATTTTGCAGGAGAACTTAAGGACATCTGTCTACCAGCTGAAGCTCAACAGAAGATGGGTGTTTCAACAGGACAATGACCCAAAGCATAGAAGTAAATCAACAACTTAAACAGAAGAAAATACGCCTTCTGAAGTGGCCCAGCCAGAGTCCTGACCCAACCCGATTGAGATGCTGTGGCATGACCTCAAGAAAGCGATTCACACGAAACATCCCATGAATATTGCTGAACTGAAACAGTTCTGTAAAGAGGAATGGTCAAGAATTACGCCTGACCATTGTGCACGTCTGATCTGCAACTACAGGAAACGTTTCGTTGAAGTTATTGCTGCCAAAGGAGGTTCAACCAGTTATTAAATCCAAGGGTTCACATAATTTTTCCACCTGCACTGTAAATGTTTACATAGTGTGTTCAATAAGAACATGGCAACATTTCATTCTTTGTGTGTTATTAGTTTAAGCAGACTGTGATTGTCTATTGTTGTGACTTAGATGATGATGATCAGATAACATTTTATGACCAATTTGTGCAGAAATTCATATGATTCCAAAGGGTTCACATACTTTTTCTTGCAGCTGTAATGAGCTTATTGATTCATACACTGACACTGAATATACTGCAAAGATACAATGGACAAACACCAAATTGGCCAATCTGGAAGATAGATCTCAGCACAAAAACATTACATTTGAGGGCATATTAGAAACGATAAAGCAGCCACTGCTTAGCCTTAGGTCAAATTGCTTCTCCTCTAATCGCATTGTATGGTCTCGTGTCCTCTTACATTCCTTGCAACTGAATAGTTTTTTCCTATGCTGAGATCACTATTGAGGTATTTGTAAATCGCTATCATGTCCCCTCTCAGACGTCTCTTCTCCAGGAAGAATAAATCAAGTGCTTGTAAGCGCTTTTCATAATTAAGGTCTTCCAATCCCCTAATTAGTTAAGGTTTGCCCTTCTCTGGACTCTCTCCAGCTCCAATACATCTCATCTGAATGCAATACATCCCTTCTGAATGCATCACCGGCTGTATGCAGTGCGAATATCTCCTAAACAGTGCAAGTTTAGAAGATATTCACTGTACCTACAGGCAAGTCTTATTAAAGGCTTTTCTATAAGTACATTAAAAAAAAAATACTTTACTACCACTTCAATGGAAGAGTCTTTAATGCTTTGCTCAACAGCCCATTTGCTTCTCCTCTCAGCCCTAGCAGGCAATAAACCCCCAGATTCACAATACCCTTTACTTCAAGCAACACTTTTGGTGTTGAATAAACTGCCTACACTATCTACCTTCTTAGGGGCAGTAATTTCCTTTCCAACACTTTTAGATACCATTGAGCTGCACATCCCGGCTATACACCTTCATCCTTGGGTAAAAAGGGGAATTCATAAACTTTAAGACCTATACTCTAATGCAGCTACATACCATATTGCCTTCCAAGATTTTTACAAATAATTACAAATACAGCACCTGCTTGGCCATAACCGCCTACCAGTGTATACAAGTTAAACAAGATACTCATTCATTTTTTTAAACCTGTGAACTCAAAAGAAAGATATATCATATTTTTTTTAATAACACATTACATAACAAATCCTTTTTTCAGAAGCTCCCAACCATACTCAGATGGGAACATGAAATGAATAAGAACATTCCCGGTCCAAACATAGATACAATCCATAAGACATCTACACACTTCCACCCTTGTGCTGACCATTGGAAGTTAATGTATAATATAACCCATAGATGGTATCTTACTCCCTATAAGTTGTCCAATCCCAACCTCATACATATCTTTTGATAGTACAATTATATCCACTTCTTATGGAACCAGGTATTTACAGTAAATTAATTTCAGAGTTTATACCAACACTATCAGTTGAGACACCACTTACATATATTGCTATGCTATCTGCTAAACTTAACATAACGAGGAAATTGAATACCAACCTCTCCCCATCAATTACTGAGATCATCCATGACCCTAATCAACATTGTGGTCATGAAAAAAATATTTGCAAATAAAAAAAGTCTCGCTATGGAAATTCCACTACAAGTGGGACCCTTGGCTTTCTCGTCAATTCAGGATTTCCCGCTGACAGCTGAATGTTTGTTTTTTTTTATAAATGCCGTCATTTTCTTTTTTTTTTTACAAACAAAGTGAGGTCCCCCCAATGGATACCAGGCCCTTCAGCTGGATTTTAAAGGGAACCCCACGCCAAAATTAGTAAAAAAAAAATGTTGTGGGACCCCCCCAACATCCATACCAGACCCAACAGCTCAGGAAAGGGAGTGAATGAGCGAGTGGACCCTCTCCTGAATCATACTAGGCCACATGCCCTCAACATGAGGAGGTGCCATGTTGATGGGGACAAGGGCCTCTTCCCACAACTCTGGGCTGTGGTTGTGGGGTCTGTGGGTGGGGACTTATCAGAATCTGGAAACCCCCTTCAACAAGGGAACCCCCAGATCCCCCACCTATGTGGATGAGTATGCCTACCCATTCACCAAAAAAAAAATTAAAAGTCAGTACAAGAGAGAAGTCCTTTATTAAAAAATGAAAAACAATGTCCCCTGATGTAGATCCATCGTCACCGCCGAACCCAAAAAAATCTGCTTGCGACGAAAGCTCCCACAGTCTGCCTGCTCAACCGTGTGACATTTTGCAGTGTGACCCCAATCTCATGTAATGGCATCGGCTGTCCCCTCCCGCTAGCTATTTAAGAACTGTCAGACAGAGGAGCATGCAGTTGGCAGGAGCCTTGGTCGTGGGCAGGAGGTTTTTTTTTTTCTCTTATTTTTCAGGTCCAGTGGTGGTGGTAGGCAGTGGGTGACGTGATTGATGTTGGTTCTACTTCAGGGGACATTTTTTTTTTAATTTTAATAAAGAAATTGTCATAAGCTGTGTGTTTTTTTTCTTTTTGACACTTTTTTTGGTGAATGAGTAGGGGTACAATGTACCCCATACTCGTTTACATAGGGGGGCTCGGATCTGGGGCACCCTTGTTAAAGGGGGCTTCCAGATTCCGGTAAGCCACCGCCTGCAAACCCCCACAACCACAGCCTAGGGTTGTGAGGAAGAGGCCTTTGTCCCCATCAACATGAGAACAAAGTGTACTTTGGGGTGGAGGGGCAGAGCCCCCTCTGCCGCAAAGCCCACCCATGTTGAGGGCATGTGGCCTGATATGGTTCAGGAGGGGGGGTGCTCACGCGCCTCCCCCTTTCCTGGCCTCCTTGGCTGCATGCTTGGATAAGGGTCTGGTATGGATTTTGGAAAGGACTATATGCCTTTTTACATTTTTTTATTTTGTCGTGGGTTCCCCTTAAAATCTTAAAGAGTCATCTGTTGTTCGGGATGCGGCGGTCGGCTTCCTGGCCTACTCTTTAGCAACCAGCTCAAGGTGATGAGTTACCACATGAAAATATGCGGTAATTAATGCATTATCAAAACTTTACCACAGTAGTTATTTACTGCATAATTCTTTGTAAATTGCACTTTTAAAATTGATTTTACGCAAGAACTATTTTACCAATTATTTTTCCTGTTATTTATCTCTAAGTGAATTGACCCCTATGTCATATACTGTAGCTTTTGTCTACTACTGATCTGTATGCATACCCTGACTACTTTGCTTCATTTTATGTATTTATGTTTCATTTCTCTTTATTAAGTAATAAAGAGATGACAAAAGAACAAAATGTGCCCTCCTTTTCAATGTACAATGCTGTTTTTTTCTGTAAAATTCAATACAATATGACAGTCCAGAGGCCTTCTGTACACAGTTGGTGTACAGAACTTTTCCAGAAATGTTATTTCTTCCTGGTGTGATTGGTTCACTGATTTACCCCCGAAGTCTGTACTAGGATACAAATCAGATTTTAGGCATCCTCTGCAACAAAAATTACGTTTTTGGAGAAATACTTTCAAAGGATTTATCACTTCTAAAGGGATGCTTACACTGAGTTAATTTACACAGACACAAAGTGGAACAAACAGCTATTTCTTCAGAGCAAAAACAGATAAGAATTTGTGTCAAAGTTTGTTAAAATCCTTATGATGTACATTGATCATCCAGAGTATTTTTCAACAAAAGTGAAGCTACTCTTCAATCTTCTTTCTCCATGTAATTTTCGATAATATTTTTGTCATCATTTACACATTCCCTTAAATTTGCACCACTACAGGGAGTGCTAGTCGAACGCTGCCACCTGTGTGTGATAGGTGCCAGCGCTGTCAAATTTAGATCAGCCTGGCATTGCCTATAAGCACTATCCATCCCACTCCTTGAAGTCCTGATTGCTACACATCACTGTAATGTACCTAGCACTAGTAATCTTATCCCACTAGCCATGACTTGCTATATACAGAAAAAGTAAACACATTTATATATTTTGTCTAAGCAGGATGGAGGATATTTCAGCAATGTAGAATCACAAATTCTGGAATTTTGCTTTAAGTAGGGCATTCAAAAATCTTTGTCCTTTGGTGATCTCTAAAGTATATGCAACAGCCATATTCACTTCACTTAAAAAAAATATAATCATTTAATTCAATTGACAGGGAATTTATTGAATTATACATTTGTAGATAACAAATGAAAAAATATATTTTGAAAAGCATTACGTTTCTACCACTGCATACAATCTAATAACTATTAATTTATGAGTATGTGCAAGGGCTTGTCATTGTAAACCATTTTCTACAGATCATATGAAATTACAATAATGAGAGGAATTATGAAAATGATCATCAAATTAAAAAGGACCTTCATTGTATATCATACTGCACTGAAAATATAATTAGATAATTATTAATGACTGCCATAATCACTATCTAATCACTTTTATTTATTTACTTTATTTATAAGGAGTAGTCATACATCATCATATTTTATTCAAGTTTCTTTTTAATATATTAGGTGTGCTTTGTTGTATTTATACAATTTTATTTACTAATTTTAAATACTTTTTTAAAAAGGTCCCACACCAGGTGCATTATTTATAACTGATAATTTGTGGCTTTTTTAATGATGCAGTATAGCTAAAGTGGTTTCTCACAATGGTTATTAATGCAAAATAACATAGGGGTGTATTTACTAAAGGAAAATCCACTGTGCACTACAAGTGCCTTGAGGACAGGAACTGATGTGAATGTCAATATGTGAAGGGTTAAATATTTTATGTATGTATATATTGCTCACTATTTATATAAGTTACTCCATGTTTGGAGTAATGTTTTAAATTATTACCAATATGGTTTGTAAAGACAGATGCGACATTTAATGGCAGTTTTTCAACAGCAAAAATAATTATTAAAAGTTTTTTTATGAGTCTTTAGAAAAACAGAAGTCCTTATTTGACTTTGTGCATAAACAGAACAGCCTTACTTTCCCTGTATATGAGCTTTCCAGCAGCAAGGTCAAGTTATTTTTGCATTTCAGATACTCTCTCTTGTCATTGGTGCTATAGCCTAGGGTCAGCTTCTGCCTTCTTAAAGAGTTTCTGTCATTCCTCTTGAATGTAAGCAACTGCTTTCCAAATTCTACATCATATCCTTCATATGTCCTCTTCAATACCTTTTTCCACTGCAGTTTCAGTTCACATTAACCAACATGTCCCTCTAATTTTGCCTTGGAGAAAATAAATAAGTCATTTAAAGCTTCCCATGATAATCAGGAAGTGCTAAAAATTGTTTTGTGCGCTGGACTTATTATTTAGACACTGTACATCACATAAAGACAATGGCACAGCGATGTTAGCACTGCCGCTGTCCCCCTGCCACTCTGCAAAATACTTTTGTTATAAAATGAAATGCTTCTGGATCCCAGCTGCAATGAATGAGCATTTAAGTTTTGTAAACACATGTCTATTTGTGTATTGAGAGACAATGACAATAATCCATGTTATTGCCATGTCCTCATTTCACCTTATTAAGGTGTACGCAATAAATTGTGTTCATTAATGAAAAAGTCCAGTGATCGCATAATTTTTTTGATTAGAATACTCTATCAATAACCTGCATTTTAAATATAATTTTAAGAATGTAAAATAAGAACATGGTGACATGTCACCATGTTGACATTTACATGAATGAAGAATGAACAAATGAAGTTGTTGATAAACAGCAAAACCTATACATTGAATGAAATAAAAGTACAAACTAAGGCCGGCAATACACGTTGCAAATTTCTTTCCTGCAATCATGGGAATTTGCTAAATTCCCTCATCAACACAGACAGTGTTGATGCGGGAATCCCTCCTACCTGGCCATTGTCTGCTCCTGGTGGGGGGGTGAGAGGGCAGGGAAGCCATCCCCACTGGGAGAAAATCGTGATTTTTTTCTAGCGTTTATAGCAGTCACTAGTGATAATTGCAAGAAAATACAACAGGCTGGTTTTACCCAAGTAAATAGATTAATCAACTTGGCACATTCAGTCTGCCCATTAATGGTTTGAATCTTGGCCTGCTCAGCAGTCCAGATTCGAACTGTGTAAAGCTGGCCCGAAAAGGCTAAAAATAATGATAAGCCCTTTCCCTTATTGTGTATTTTACTGTTGCTTGAGGTTTCTCAGGCAAAGGGAAAATATGAGTTCAAATAACAACATTAAACAATTAATAACACAGTAACTAGTGTTGAGCGAACACGGACTGTATTATTCGTGTTCGGATTTTAATTGGATTTTTTTTACCCGAACACGGACACGGACACTTTACTGTATGTTCGGGTAAAAATCCGTGTTCGGTCGTTTTATTTCCGGGTTTTGCATGCTTTGGCGCTCTTTTCATGGCGGGCTTTCAACAGCCAATCAACAATCGTTTAACTGGTGTGCCTTAAGCCATCCCAGCCATGCCTGCAAATGTCTTAGTAGCTGTGATTGGCCGTCTGAAGCATGTGACCAAGTCTTTATAAGTTCGAGGCAGCCGCCGCAGCAGCGTCATTCTGCTGCTTAGCTAAGGGACAGAGCACACATCAATGTGCTGGCTGCTGATTAGGGAAAGATAGGCAGGAAAAAACCATTTGTGTCCGGATAGAATTGAGGGACAGGTCGGAGTGTTTAGGCAGGGCGAGTTGTAGGCATTTTAGGGATAGAGTCTGCTGAATTATAGGGTCAGTGTCTTCTACAAACTACAATCGATATTGCTGTGTGGGGGGTGGGGTGAATCTGCACTCAATCCTGATCTACGATCTCTTCTCAATCCTGTTAGGGACAGAGTCTGCTGAATTTTAGGGAAACTGTGTTCTACAAACTACAATCGATATTGCTGTGTGGTGTGGGATTGGAGATAGGCAGGTGTCAGTGATCCACATCCATTTTTCTGTGTGTGAGCTGCAGTGAACACAATCTTTTTGGGCTGCAGTGAACACAATCTTTTTGGGCTGCAGTGAACACAATCTTTTTGGGCTGCAGTGAACACAATCTTTTTGGGGTGCAGTGAACAAAATCTTTTTGGGGTGCAGTGAACACAATCCTTTTTGGTGTGCAGTGAACACAATCTTTGTGGGGTGCAGTGAACAAAATCCTTTGTGGGGTGCAGTGAACACAATCTTTTTGGGGTGCAGTGAACAAAATCCTTTTTGGGGTGCAGTGAACAACATCCTTTTTGGGGTGCAGTGAACACAATCTTTTTGGGGTGCAGTGAACACAATCTTTTTGGGGTGGAGTGAACAACATCCTTTTTGGGGTGCAGTGAACAAAATCCTTTTTGGGGTGCAGTGAACAAAATCATTTTTGGGGTGCAGTGAACACAATCTTTTTGGGGTGCAGTGAACACAATCTTTGTGGGGTGCAGTGAACACAATCTTTTTGGGGTGGAGTGAACAACATCCTTTTTGGGGTGCAGTGAACAACATCCTTTTTGGGGTGCAGTGAACACAATCTTTTTGGGGTGCAGTGAACACAATCTTTGTGGGGTACAGTGAACAGAATCTTTGTGGGGTGCAGTGAACACAATCTTTGGGGGGTACAGTGAACACAATCTTTTTGGGGTGCAGTGAACACAATCTTTGTGGGGTGCAGTGAACACAATCTTTTTGGGGTGGAGTGAACAAAATCATTTTTGGGGTGCAGTGAACAACATCCTTTTTGGGGTGCAGTGATCAAAATCCTTTTTGGGGTGCAGTGAACACAATCTTTTTGGGGTGCAGTGAACAAAATCCTTTGTGGGGTGCAGTGAACAGAATCTTTGTGGGGTGCAGTGAACACAATCTTTGGGGGGGGTACAGTGAACACAATCTTTTTGGGGTGCAGTGAACACAATCTTTGTGGGGTACAGTGAACAGAATCTTTGTGGGGTGCAGTGAACACAATCTTTGGGGGGTACAGTGAACACAATCTTTTTGGGGTGCAGTGAACACAATCTTTGGGGGGTACAGTGAACACAATCTTTTTGGGGTGCAGTGAACACAATCTTTGTGGGGTGCAGTGAACACAATCTTTGGGGGGGTACAGTGAACACAATCTTTTTGGGGTGCAGTGAACAACATCCTTTTAGGGTGCAGTGAACACAATCTTTGTGGGGTGCAGTGAACAACATCCTTTTAGGGTACAGTGAACACAATCTTTGTGGGGTACAGTGAACAGAATCTTTGTGGGGTGCAGTGAACACAATCTTTGGGGGGTACAGTGAACACAATCTTTGTGAGGTGCAGTGAACACAATCTTTGTGGGGTGCAGTGAACACAATCATTGTGGGGTGCAGTGAACTCAATCTTTGTGGGGTACAGTGAACACAATCTCATACTTCTGAAGATTTGAGGGTGCTGCCTGTTCCATACTCCCCCTACTCCTCATCTAGCCTTTTAGGGGTACAAACAATAGTAATTGGGGCCTAGTGTGGTTGTGTACGTGTGATATACATACACTTTTTTTGGATCATATTTTCTATTCCGCTATTTAATCAAAAACCTTTGGGGATCAGTTAAATTGGGGGATAGTCTGTGTTGGTACGTGTGAGAGAGATCCACCTTTCCAAGTTGTTGGGGTTCATCTCATACTTCTGAAGGTTTGAGGGTGCTGCCTGTTCCATACTCCCCCTACTCCTCATCTAGCCTTTTAGGGGTACAAACAATAGTAATTGGGGCCTAGTGTGGTTGTGTACGTGTGATATACATACACTTTTTTTGGATCATATTTTCTATTCCGCTATTTAATCAAAAACCTTTGGGGATCAGTTAAATTGGGGGATAGTCTGTGTTGGTACGTGTGAGAGAGATCCACCTTTCCAAGTTGTTGGGGTTCATCTCATACTTCTGAAGGTTTGAGGGTGCTGCCTGTTCCATACCCCCCCTACTCCTCATCTAGCCTTTTAGGGGTACAAACAATAGTAATTGGGGCCTAGTGTGGTTGTGTACGTGTGATATACATACACTTTTTTTGGATCATATTTTCTATTCCGCTATTTAATCAAAAACCTTTGGGGATCAGTTAAATTGGGGGATAGTCTGTGTTGGTACGTGTGAGAGAGATCCACCTTTCCAAGTTGTTGGGGTTCATCTCATACTTCTGAAGGTTTGAGGGTGCTGCCTGTTCCATACTCCCCCTACTCCTCATCTAGCCTTTTAGGGGTACAAACAATAGTAATTGGGGCCCAGTGTGGTTGTGTACGTGTGATATACATACACTTTTTTTGGATCATATTTTCTATTCCGCTATTTAATCAAAAACCTTTGGGGATCAGTTAAATTGGGGGATAGTCTGTGTTGGTACGTGTGAGAGAGATCCACCTTTCCAAGTTGTTGGGGTTCATCTCATACTTCTGAAGGTTTGAGGGTGCTGCCTGTTCCATACCCCCCCTACTCCTCATCTAGCCTTTTAGGGGTACAAACAATAGTAATTGGGGCCTAGTGTGGTTGTGTACGTGTGATATACATACACTTTTTTTGGATCATATTTTCTATTCCGCTATTTAATCAAAAACCTTTGGGGATCAGTTAAATTGGGGGATAGTCTGTGTTGGTACGTGTGAGAGAGATCCACCTTTCCAAGTTGTTGGGGTTCATCTCATACTTCTGAAGGTTTGAGGGTGCTGCCTGTTCCATACTCCCCCTACTCCTCATCTAGCCTTTTAGGGGTACAAACAATAGTAATTGGGGCCTAGTGTGGTTGTGTACGTGTGATATACATACACTTTTTTTGGATCATATTTTCTATTCCGCTATTTAATCAAAAACCTTTGGGGATCAGTTAAATTGGGGGATAGTCTGTGTTGGTACGTGTGAGAGAGATCCACCTTTCCAAGTTGTTGGGGTTCATCTCATACTTCTGAAGGTTTGAGGGTGCTGCCTGTTCCATACTCCCCCTACTCCTCATCTAGCCTTTTAGGGGTACAAACAATAGTAATTGGGGCCTAGTGTGGTTGTGTACGTGTGATATACATACACTTTTTTTGGATCATATTTTCTATTCCGCTATTTAATCAAAAACCTTTGGGGATCAGTTAAATTGGGGGATAGTCTGTGTTGGTACGTGTGAGAGAGATCCACCTTTCCAAGTTGTTGGGGTTCATCTCATACTTCTGAAGGTTTGAGGGTGCTGCCTGTTCCATACTCCCCCTACTCCTCATCTAGCCTTTTAGGGGTACAAACAATAGTAATTGGGGCCTAGTGTGGTTGTGTACGTGTGATATACATACACTTTTTTTGGATCATATTTTCTATTCCGCTATTTAATCAAAAACCTTTGGGGATCAGTTAAATTGGGGGATAGTCTGTGTTGGTACGTGTGAGAGAGATCCACCTTTCCAAGTTGTTGGGGTTCATCTCATACTTCTGAAGGTTTGAGGGTGCTGCCTGTTCCATACTCCCCCTACTCCTAGCCTTTTAGGGGTACAAACAATAGTAATTGGGGCCTAGTGTGGTTGTGTACGTGTGATATACATACACTTTTTTTGGATCATATTTTCTATTCCGCTGTTTAATCAAAAACCTTTGGGGATCAGTTAAATTGGGGGATAGTCTGTGTTGGTACGTGTGAAAGAGATCCACCTTTCCAAGTTGTTGGGGTTCATCTCATACTTCTGAAGGTTTGAGGGTGCTGCCTGTTCCATACTCCCCCTACTCCTAGCCTTTTAGGGGTACAAACAATAGTAATTGGGGCCTAGTGTGGTTGTGTACGTGTGATATACATACACTTTTTTTGGACCATATTTTCTATTCCGCTATTTAATCAAAAACCTTTGGGGATCAGTTAAATTGGGGGATAGTCTGTGTTGGTACGTGTGAGAGAGATCCACCTTTCCAAGTTGTTGGGGTTCATCTCATACTTCTGAAGGTTTGAGGGTGCTGCCTGTTCCATACTCCCCCTACTCCTCATCTAGCCTTTTAGGGGTACAAACAATAGTAATTGGGGCCCAGTGTGGTTGTGTACGTGTGATATACATACACTTTTTTTGGATCATATTTTCTATTCCGCTATTTAATCAAAAACCTTTGGGGATCAGTTAAATTGGGGGATAGTCTGTGTTGGTACGTGTGAGAGAGATCCACCTTTCCAAGTTGTTGGGGTTCATCTCATACTTCTGAAGGTTTGAGGGTGCTGCCTGTTCCATACCCCCCCTACTCCTCATCTAGCCTTTTAGGGGTACAAACAATAGTAATTGGGGCCTAGTGTGGTTGTGTACGTGTGATATACATACACTTTTTTTGGATCATATTTTCTATTCCGCTATTTAATCAAAAACCTTTGGGGATCAGTTAAATTGGGGGATAGTCTGTGTTGGTACGTGTGAGAGAGATCCACCTTTCCAAGTTGTTGGGGTTCATCTCATACTTCTGAAGGTTTGAGGGTGCTGCCTGTTCCATACCCCCCCTACTCCTCATCTAGCCTTTTAGGGGTACAAACAATAGTAATTGGGGCCTAGTGTGGTTGTGTACGTGTGATATACATACACTTTTTTTGGATCATATTTTCTATTCCGCTATTTAATCAAAAACCTTTGGGGATCAGTTAAATTGGGGGATAGTCTGTGTTGGTACGTGTGAGAGAGATCCACCTTTCCAAGTTGTTGGGGTTCATCTCATACTTCTGAAGGTTTGAGGGTGCTGCCTGTTCCATACCCCCCCTACTCCTCATCTAGCCTTTTAGGGGTACAAACAATAGTAATTGGGGCCTAGTGTGGTTGTGTACGTGTGATATACATACACTTTTTTTGGATCATATTTTCTATTCCGCTATTTAATCAAAAACCTTTGGGGATCAGTTAAATTGGGGGATAGTCTGTGTTGGTACGTGTGAGAGAGATCCACCTTTCCAAGTTGTTGGGGTTCATCTCATACTTCTGAAGGTTTGAGGGTGCTGCCTGTTCCATACCCCCCCTACTCCTCATCTAGCCTTTTAGGGGTACAAACAATAGTCATTGGGGCCTAGTGTGGTTGTGTACGTGTGATATACATACACTTTTTTTGGATCATATTTTCTATTCCGCTATTTAATCAAAAACCTTTGGGGATCAGTTAAATTGGGGGATAGTCTGTGTTGGTACGTGTGAGAGAGATCCACCTTTCCAAGTTGTTGGGGTTCATCTCATACTTCTGAAGGTTTGAGGGTGCTGCCTGTTCCATACCCCCCCTACTCCTCATCTAGCCTTTTAGGGGTACAAACAATAGTAATTGGGGCCTAGTGTGGTTGTGTACGTGTGATATACATACACTTTTTTTGGATCATATTTTCTATTCCGCTATTTAATCAAAAACCTTTGGGGATCAGTTAAATTGGGGGATAGTCTGTGTTGGTACGTGTGAGAGAGATCCACCTTTCCAAGTTGTTGGGGTTCATCTCATACTTCTGAAGGTTTGAGGGTGCTGCCTGTTCCATACTCCCCCTACTCCTCATCTAGCCTTTTAGGGGTACAAACAATAGTAATTGGGGCCTAGTGTGGTTGTGTACGTGTGATATACATACACTTTTTTTGGATCATATTTTCTATTCCGCTATTTAATCAAAAACCTTTGGGGATCAGTTAAATTGGGGGATAGTCTGTGTTGGTACGTGTGAGAGAGATCCACCTTTCCAAGTTTTTGGGGTTCATCTCATACTACTGAAGATTTGAGGGTGCTGCCTGTTCCATACTCCTCCTCCTACTGCTCAACCATCCTTTTAGGGGTACAAACAATAGTAGTTGGGGCCTAGTGTGGTGGTGTACGTGCGAGATACATACACTTTCTTTTTGATCATATTTTCTATTCCGCTATTCAATTAAAACCTTTGGGGATCAATTCAATTGCGAGATAGTCTGTGTCGGTACGTGTGAGATCCACCTTTCCAAGTTGTTGGGGTTCATCTCATACTTCTGAAGATTTGAGGGTGCTGCCTGTTCCATACTCCTGCTCCTACTGCTCAACCATCCTTTTAGGGGTACAAACAATAGTAATTGGGGCCTAGTGTGGTTGTGTACGTGCGAGATACATACACTTTTTTTGATCATATTTCCTATTCCGCTATTCAATAAAAACCTTTGAGGATCAATTGAATTGCGGGATAGTCTGTGTCGGTACGTGTGAGATCCACCTTTCCAAGTTTTTGGGGTTCATCTCATACTTCTGAAGATTTGAGGGTGCTGCCTGTTCCATACTCCTCCTCCTACTCCTCATCCATCCTTTTAGGGGTACAAACAATAGTAATTGGGGCCTAGTGTGGTTGTGTACGTGCGAGATACATACACTTTTTTTGATCATATTTCCTATTCCGCTATTCAATAAAAACCTTTGAGGATCAATTGAATTGCGGGATAGTCTGTGTCGGTACGTGTGAGATCCACCTTTCCAAGTTTTTGGTGGTTCATCTCATACTTCTGAAGATTTGAGGGTGCTGCCTGTTCCATACTCCTCCTCCTACTCCTCATCCATCCTTTTAGGGGTACAAACAATAGTAATTGGGGCCTAGTGTGGTTGTGTACGTGCGAGATACATACACTTTTTTTGATCATATTTCCTATTCCGCTATTCAATAAAAACCTTTGAGGATCAATTGAATTGCGGGATAGTCTGTGTCGGTACGTGTGAGATCCACCTTTCCAAGTTTTTGGGGTTCATCTCATACTTCTGAAGATTTGAGGGTGCTGTCTGTTCCATACTCCTCCTACTCCTCATCCATCCTTTTAGGGGTAGAAACAATAGTAATTGGGGCCTAGTGTGGTTTTGTACGTGCGAGATACATACACTTTTTTGGATCATATTTCCTATTCCGCTATTCAATAAAAACCTTTCTAGGGCAAGATCTTAAATTACAGAAATATGAGGAGACCGTCAAATAAGGGCCGTGGCCTGGGTCGTGGTGCTGCTGGTAGAGCTCCTGTTGCAAGGAGAGGACGTGGTCGATCTGTGCCAGCTACACGCACAAGTGAAACACCTTCCTCAAGTGTGAGTAGGCGACAGAACCTGCATCAGTATTTGGTAGGGCATCAAACGCCCCTAGAAATGATGAGGCCAGAACAAGTTGAGGCGATAGTAGATTGGTTTGCTGCTGACAGTGCCTCCAGTTCCTTCACATTGTCTCCCACCCAGTCTACTGCAGAAAGGTCAGAGTTGGCACCTGCAGCCAATGTCCAACCGTCTTTCACCTCACCCCCTTGCAAATCAGGCCAGCAGTCTGAGCCCCAAGCCATACAGCAGTCTCTTATTCTTTTTGAGGACTCTGTCAGCAGGGTTTCCCAGGGCCATCCACCTAGCCCTGCCCCAGAAGTGGAAGAGATTGAGTGCAGCGATGCCCAACCACTTATTTCTCAAGATGAGTACATGCAAGGATCATCGCAGCACGTCTCCGATGATGACGAAACGCAGGTGCCAACTGCTGCGGCGTTCAGCATTGTGGAGACCGACAAGGAGGGCAGGGGTGAAGACTGGGTGGAAGATGATGTGGAGGACGATGAGGTCCTCGACCCCACATGGAATGAACGTCATGCAGGTGACCTGAGTAGTTTGGAGGAAGAGGCGGTGGTCGCACAGAGCCACCAGCACAGCAGAAGAGGGAGCAGGGTGCAGAAGCGGAGCGGCCCTAGACACTACGCCCGCTACTGCCCAACGCAGCAAGGGAACGAGCGCACCAAAGTCAGCTCAAAGGAGTTCTCTAGCGTGGAAGTTCTTTAGAAAATGTGCTGATGACAGGACACGAGTGGTTTGCACCCTGTGCAATCAGAGCTTGAAGCGAGGCATAAACCTTCTCAACCTGAGCACAACCTGCATGATCAGGCATCTAAGTGCAAAGCACGAGCTGCAGTGGAGTACACACCTTCAAAACCAAGAAACGTCTCTGGCTCATCCTGCTTCCTCTTCTGCTGCAGTCTCGGCCGCTCCAGCCACATCTGTAGTGATACCGGCACCTGCCACCCCGCAAACAGACGATCTGTCAGCAACACCACCACCTGGGTCACCAACAACCATCTCCACAATGTCCCGTGGAAGCGTTCAGCTTTCCATCTCCCAAACACTTGAGAGGAAGAGGAAGTACCCCCCTACCCACCCGCGATCCCTGGCCCTGAATGCCAGCATTTCAAAATTATTGGCCTTTGAAATGCTGTCATTCCGTCTGGTGGAGACGCACAGTTTTAAAAACCTTATGTCGGTGGCTGTCCCACAGTACGTCGTGCCCAGCCGCCACTACTTTTCCAGGCAAGCCATCCCTTCCCTGCACAACCAAGTGGGGGAAAATATCAGGTGTGCACTGCGCAACGCCATCTGTGCCAAGGTCCACCTAACTACGGATACGTGGACCAGTAAGCACGGTCAGGGGCGTTATATCTCCCTAACGGCACACTGGGTAAATGCAGTGGCGGATGGGCCTGAGGCGGATAGCAATTTGGCGCATGTCCTTCCACCACCGAGGATTGCAGGGCGCTTCAGTTTGCCTCCTGTTCCTAACTCCTCCTACTCCGCTTCCTCATCCTCTACCGCCTCCTCATCCGGACAGCGTAACACCTTCACCACCAACTTCAGCACGGCCAGGGGTAAACGACAGCAGGCAGTTTTACAACTTGCCTGTTTGGGGGACAAACCACACACCGCGCAGGAGTTGTGGAGGAGCATGGAACAGCAGACAAATGAGTGGTTGCTGCCAGCGAGCCTCAAGCCCGGCCTGGTGGTGTGCGATAACGGGCGAAATCTCATAGCAGCTCTGGGCCTAGCCGGTTTGACGCACATCCCTTGCCTGGCGCATGTGCTGAATTTGGTGGTGCAGAGGTTCCTTAAAAACTACCCCGATATGTCAGAGCTGCTGCAGAAAGTGCGGGCCGTTTGTGCGCACTTTCGGCGTTCTCACCCTGCTGCTGCTCGCCTGGCAGCGCTGCAGCGTAACTTCGGCCTTCCCGCTCACCGCCTCATATGTGACGTGCCCACAAGGTGGAACTCCACCTTGCACATGCTGGAAAGACTGTGCGAGCAGCAGCAGGCCATAGTGGAGTTTCAGCTGCAGCACGCACGCGTGAGTCGCTCTGCGGAACAGCACCACTTCACCACCAATAACTGGGCCTCCATGCGAGACCTGTGTGCCTTGTTGCGCTGTTTTGAGTACTCCACCAACATGGCCAGTGGCAATGACGCCATTCTCAGCTTAACTATCCCACTTCTATGCCTCCTTGAAAAAACAATTCGGGCGATGATGGAAGAGGATGTGGCACAGGATGAGGAGGAGGAGGAGGATGAAGAGGTAACATTTCCAAGGCTTTCAGGGCAGTCATTCGCAAGGGGCTCCGAGGGTGGGTTCCTGCACACGCAAACGCCAGGGACGCAATTGTCCAGCAGGGGCACAGTTCTGGAGGATGAGGAGGATGAGGAGGAGGAGGAGCTGGAGGAGGAGATGGAACCATGTTCACAGCAGGGTGGCACCCAGGCCAGCTCATGGCCATCACTGGTGCGTGGCTGGGGGGATACAGAGGACACGGACGATACACCTCCCACAGAGGACAGCCTTTCGTTGCCTCTGGGCAGCCTGGCACACATGAGCGATTACATGCTGCAGTGTCTCCACAACGACCGCCGAGTTGCCCACATTCTAACTTGTGCTGATTACTGGGTGGCCACGCTGCTGGATCCCCGTTTCAAGGACAACGTACCGTCCTTAATTCACTCACTGGAGCGCGATCGCAAGATGCGCGAGTACAAGCGCACGCTGGTAGACGCCATGCTGCTGGCATTCCCATCTGACAGCGGGGCCACAGTGGAAGCACAAGGCAGAGGAGGAGGAGGAGGAGGTCGCCAACGCAACCAGGGCACCGCCAGCACCTCAGAAGGCAGGGTTAGCATGGCCGAAATGTGGAAAAGCTTTGTCAGCACGCCACAACAAACAGCAGCACCAGCAGCTCAGATGGAACGTCTTAGCAGGAGGCAGCATTTTACCAACATGGTGGAGCAGTATGTGTGCACACGCCTACATGTAGTGAATGACGGGTCTGCCCCCTTCAACTTCTGGGTCTCCAAATTGGGCACATGGCCTGAGCTTGCCCTTTACGCCTTGGAGGTGCTGGCGTGCCCTGCAGCCAGTGTATTATCTGAACGGGTATTTAGCACGGCTGGGGGCGTTATAACAGACAAGCGCAGCCGCCTGTCCAGAGACAATGTGGACAAGCTCACGTTCATTAAAATGAACCAGGCATGGATCCCACGGGACTTTTCCGTACCTTATGCAGAATAGCAATGGATACCGACCTTACCCACCCATTGTTCCATTTTTGCTCTTTCTCACTCTTTTGGGGTGTACCCTCATTTAAAATTTTTGAAAAGAAGCAGTGTTGGCTACCTCGTCCTCCTCCTCAGGGCCAGATTAATGTAGGGGCTATTGGAGCTGCAGCTCCAGGCCCCTACCTTTTATATAGGCCCCGGGTTGGCCATATTCACTGTTACCGCTCTTCTGTCACTTGTAAACACAGAAGTCTGGCTTCTATGCTCGCTTCCCCAGGCAGCACCCTCAGAACCTCCCCACACAGCGTGAAGGCCGGACAAGGAGGGACAGTTGGCGATGCATGGATGTGTTTATGGGCTTCAGAGACAGCATCCCATGTTGAATTAGGCATGCATGGCTGCACCCTTCCTCCTCTGGGTGCATGGCAAGGCACGGCCCTTAAGGCCCTTCAAAATCCTCAGCACCAAGCCCATGATGCTGTTAATCCGGCCCTGGTCCTCCTCCACCGCCGCTTCCACCTACACCGCCCATAGGTGTGCGCAGCCTATTGCATTAAGGTGTGCACCCCAAAGTTGAAATACACATGCATGTGTTTGCCAGCAGGGAGAGTAATGTATCGGGGCCATGTACCTGTAGGCAAGGAGAAATAGAGCAGAGCAGGTCCCAGGGAGATCTTTCCCATCTCCTCACTGGCAATGCTATGTGCCCTAGGTGATTAGGGTGTGCCCAGGCACACCCAGCACACCCTGTGCGCACGCCTATGTCACCGCCACATCCACCACCACCTCAACCTCCCTCCTACTCCATATGGGCCTCGTCCTTCAGAGATGAAGAAGAACATTGTTTTATTTTTCTGTTTTTTTTTGTTGTTTTAAGTTATTTCCCTATCCACATTTGTTTGCAGAGCACTTGCCATGCTCTTAATTACGTTTTGCTGCCATTTGCAGCACTCTAGCCCTTTCCTTTGGTGTTTTAGAGCCATTTTAGTGCCTTAAAGTTCGGGTCCCCATTGACTTCAATGGGGTTCGGTGTCCGGGAAAAGTTCGGTAAAAGTCCGGGACACGGACCCGGACTTTTTTTTAAAGTTCGGCCGAACCCGTCGAACACGGACATCTAGGTGTCCGCTCAACCCTAACAGTAACCAAAGCATGCACCCACTAAGGATACAATACACCAAAAAAAATTAAAAAAAAAACAAGAAAGAGGACAAAAAGAGTTTAAAAAGTTTACTTATTTTGAGCTATTTGTTTAATGTTGTTTACTTTATCTCATCACGCATTATAATGATCAGTGCCAATTTTTCCAATTAGTGTCTATACTACAATATACAAAGATAAATAACCTCGCGCTTAAGATATATATTGTGCATAAAATTAATAAATTAATAAATTAAATAAATAAATATGTAGCTGCTGCTGAAGAGTTAAAGTGCTAGTGCCTTTAAAGTGACGAGAGAAAAGATTATTCAGCGCTGCTACTACTACTACTATTGATCAAACTAGGAATGTGCAAATAAGCAGATGTGCAAACAAACTGCAATAAATTATATCAACAATACTTTGTGCAATCAATCAAAAGTTCAATGAATCCATCAATATAAATATCCGTACGTAAAAATGTCCATACAGTGCAAATTAATAAAATGAATAAAGTGTCCATTCAGTGCAAAAATAATAAAGGTGCTTCTGTGCTCCACTTGATATAAAGTGCCAGATGCTCCCCCTGCGGTTCCCTACTTACCACAAGACGTTATAAGACTGGCAGTGTGCATATATCCTTGTGTATGATCACAGCTCCTTAGGAAACACAGCCTTGGATATTCACTCAGTGGGAGAGATCCTTAGAGATAGCCATTCTTATATCCAGAGTGCCCTCATGAAAAATAAGATGCCATCCATAGTGAAGTATGTATATATTAACAATTTATTTAGTGAAAAAAACCTACTTACAAAACATAAAAAAAGCAGACAGAGCACGGCACGGTGGTTCGCTGCTCCCACAGCGTGCGCTCCACCGGCCGGAAGTGACGTCAAGGTACACTCAGCCAATCGCGGGAGCAGCGAACCACCGTGCCGTGCTCTGTCTGCTTATCTTATATGTTTTGTAAGTAGGTTTTGTAAGTCATTGAACTTTTGATTGATTGCAATAAATTATATCAACAATACTTTGTGCAGTTTGTTTGCACATCTGCTTATTTGCACATTCCTAGTTTGATCAATAGTAGTAGTAGTAGCAGCGCTGAATAATCTTTTCTCTCAGTGTCTATACTGCAGTTCCATTTTTTTTTTGTCTTCTATGTCATACACTTAGCATAATAGGAAAGGCACTAGCAGAGAAGTTGGCTGTATTCTCAGAGAAGTGCCATTACACAATGAGAAGTGAGTGGCCACATCAGTTCCAACATTGAAAGCAAAGCATAATCAATAGCATAAAATATTCAATTTATATCCACCCCTATAATTAAGATTTGATTATACAGTATTATTTGATCATAAATGGTCACTGAAACCTAACTCGAAAAATAAAGCAGGTCAATTATTATCATACACAGTGATAAAAAAAACAAAAAAACTAAAAAAAAAAAGATCTCTAGGTCCAAATTTAAAAATACTATTGATCAGTCTTCAGAGAATTCAGAAGTCCACAATGTGTTGTTTCCTTTATTTACCTCAAAAGTCCTACAGCATAATTTGTTTGAAAAACCTTCCCACAAATTGATGTGGACGCTACCATTGCTGACTTCTCATTTACCAAATACTAGTTGCCGGACCCTCTTTCTTCAATACTTTATTACTGCATATTTGTTAGTAACTTTTGGACTTTATAATGGACAATATATATTATGTATGTATAAAAAGTGCACATGAGCAGAAGCTGTGCTGGGATGACAATACCTACAAAAAGATTTTTTAACAACTAGTCAACATATAAATGTGTGTAGCAAAGTCATGTGAAAAATGCATCCAAGTATTATTAACAAACACGCATACACATATAATCAACATATGTTTAGTGCAAACTACAGTGTATTCATATTTTTATTCCGTGAAGCTGTTTAACCACTTCCCGCCTGCCATATAGCAGAATGACGGCCGCAAAGTGGTTAAGTTATCCTGACTGGGCGCCATAGGACGTCCAACAAGATAAGCCACTCGGGCGCACCCACAAGGGTGTGCATAGCGGCGATCGGTGGTGCGGTGTGTCACTATGACACACTGCATCTCCTATCCCGGCAAAGAGCCTATGATGTAGGCTCTTTACCATGTGATCAGCTGTGACCTATCACAGCTGGTCACATCATAACCAGGAAGTGCCATTTATCGGCCTCCCTGACCAGGCGCGAGTAGAGGAGAGCCGATCAGGGGCTCTTCTGACATGGGGGGGAGGGGTCTGCGCTGATAAGCAGCGCATTGATTATTTGTGCAGACCCATCAGGGATGCCCACTAGAGCCTACCAGAGATGCCCACTAGAGCCCACCTGGGATGCCAACCCATGTCACTAGGGATGCCAATCAGGGTTAATTAAAGATGCTAATCAGTGCCTATTAGGGATTCTAATCAGTGCCCATTAGTAATATCTGTCAGTGCCTCATCAGTGCTGTCTATTAGTGCCATCAGTGCCCATCAGTGCTGCCCATCAGTGCCACCTATTAGTGCTGCCTATGAGTGCCCATCAGTGCTGCCTATCAGTGCCCATCAATGTTGCATATCGGTGTCACCTATCAGTGCCCATCAGTGCTTGTTAGTGCAGGAGAAAACTTACTTATTTACAAAATTATTAACATAAACAAAGAAAAACTTTTTTCAGTATTTTTTAATTTGTTTAGCAACAAAGAAAAAACCCAGAGGTGATCAAATACCACCAATAGAAATATATAATTTGCTTCTACAGTTTTTGCTAACTGAATGAGTTTCACACCTGCTGTCACTAAGGGCCTACAGGAAAGTGGGGGTTGACACCAATGTTGGGGTCTATTGGACCTGCAACACTCCTATCTGACATGGTGGGAGTTGGAGTGGGAGCTGAATTAATCCTGACAGCTAGAAAAATAAAAAAAAATAAAAATGTTTTCTCTGACAAACATCTACATGACGGAACGCACCCAAGCAAAGTTAATATTGTGGTCTTGTAGCTGTCTTTGATTAATACTAGAATTTGATTAATTTGATTATTTGTCTATTTAAATAATAATAGTATTAAGTGCATGAATTGTTTTCTTTATTTTACTTGAATTAATTTGCAGTTGAATTTCATTTGAATGCAGACCAAGCTGTTCAGTAAAAATGACAATTACATGATTTGGAACAAACTATTATACTGACATGGGCGCTTACAGTGGTCAACTTTTTTTGTATGATATAAACAAAAACAAAAAAGTTTCTGTAACTGTTTAAAGGAGTTGTAAAGGCAGATGGATTTTTATCGTAATTAATTCTATGCATTAAGATAAAAAGAATTCTAGCTCCGTCTTCTATAACCTAAACCTTGACCGAAACACTGTTCTACCCACCACCACAGCCATTCAAAACTTTCTAACTAAACTCAACCTCCCTAAACTCTCAATGGAAGAACCCCAAACTCTCAACACTCCCTTCACACCCTCTGAGGTGTCAAAAATCATACTTTTCCTCCCTAATGGGAAATCTCCGGGCCGGACGGCTTCCCCAATGAATATTATAAGATCCACCACCAAATCCTGAACCCATACCTGGTTGAAGTATTTACAAAGGCGACGCTATCCTCGGCACTTCTCCAGTAGATGTTGGGTGCATATGTTGCCACGATTCCTAAACTGGGTAAGGACCTAAATCTTCCTTCCAACTATCGCCCCATATCCTTGTTAAACAGCAACGTCAAAATATTCGCTAAAGTCCTAGCGGCCCACCTCCAAACAATCCTCCCACACTTAATATGACGAGACCAAATGGGCTTTATGCCTGGTCGACAAACGGCCGACGCTACCAGACGACTCATCGACAGTATATACTATGTAGAAAATACCCGAATACCTTCTATGCTCCTGACTCTGGATGCAGAGAAGGCGTTTGACAAAGTCAACTGGGAGTATATGCGCCTGCCACTGGCAAAATTTGGCTTCTCCAGTGGAATACTCTCCGCCATCCTGGCATTGTACTGCCTTGTACGCCATCCCACGGTTCAGCTAGTCACGCCCGGCACTGTATCCTCACCCTTCCACATCACTAACAGTACCCGACAAGGGTGCCCATTCTCGCCTACCATCTTCAACTTGATGATCGAACCATTGGTGGAAGCAATTAGATCAGATCCAGACGTTAAATATTTTCGCTTCAGCGATGAATCAAACACAATAAATGTATTTGCGGACGATATAGACATTCTAATCACCAACCCCAGCCAATCGCTCCCTGTGGCTCACAAAATCCTAATGAAATTCGGCATAATCTTGTCCTATAAAATTAATACCTCAAAATTGATAGCCCTGAACCTAGGAGTCCATCCATCCCTGGCTAGCTCATTACAAGCACGTTACCCCTACCCTTGGACCATTAATAAAATCCCGTACCTGGGAGTTCATCTAACCCCCAAAGTCTCCAACCTCCTAACAGTTAATCTTGAACCTCTCCGGAGGAAAATCACCAAAGAAAGTGCATGAATTGTTTTCTTTATTTTACTTGAATTCATTTGCGGTTGAATTTCATTTGAATGCAGACCAAGCCGTTCAGTAAAAATGACAATTACATGATTTGGAACAATCTATTATACTGACATGGGCGCTTACAGTGGTCAACTTTTTGTGTATGATATAAACAAAAAAAAAAAGTTTCTGTAACTGTTTAAAGGATTAGTAAAGGCAGATGGATTTTTATCGTAATTAATTCTATGCATTAAGATAAAAAGAATTCTAGCTCCGTCTTCTATAACCTAAACCTTGACCGAAACACTGTACTACCCACCACCACAGCCATTCAAAACTTTCTAACTAAACTCAACCTCCCTAAACTCTCAATGGAAGAACTCCAAACTTTCAACGCTCCCTTCACACTCTCTCTCTGAGGTGTCAAAAATCATACTTTCCCTCCCTAATGGGAAATCTTCGGGGCCGGACGGCTTCCCCAATGAATATTATAAGATCCACCACCAAAGCCTGAACCCATACCTGGTTGAAGTATTTACAAAGGCAGCGCTATCCTCGGCTCTTCTCCAGTAGATGTTGGGTGCATACGTTGCCACGATTCCTAAACTGGGTAAGGACCCAAATCTTCCTTCCAACTATTGCCCCATATCCCTGTTAAACAGCAACGTCAAAATATTCGCTAAAGTCCTAGCGGCCCATCTCCAAACAATCCTCCCACACTTAATACGACGAGACCAAATGGGCTTTATGCCTGGTCGACAAACGGCCGACGCTACCAGATGACTCATCGACAGTATATACTATGTAGAAAATACCCGAATACCTTCTATGCTCCTGACTCTGGATGCAGAGAAGGCGTTCGACAAAGTCAACTGGGAGTATATGCGCCTGCCACTGGCAAAATTTGGCTTCTCCAGTGGAATACTCTCCACCATCCTGGCATTGTACTGTGTTGTACGCCATCCCACGGCGCAGCTGCTCACGCCCGGCACTGTATCCTCACCCTTCCACATCACTAACAGTACCCGACAAGGGTGCCCATTCTCGCCTACCATCTTCAACTTGATGATCGAACCATTGGTGGAAGCAATTAGATTGGATCCAGACGTTAAATATTTTCGCTTCAGCGATGAATCGAACACAATAAATGTATTTGCGGACGATATAGTCATTCTACTCACCAACCCCAGCCAATCGCTCCCTGTGGCTCACAAAATCCTAATGAAATTCGGCATAATCTCCTCCTACAAAATTAATACCTCAAAATTGATAGCCCTGAACCTAGGAGTCCATCCATCCCTGGCTAGCTCATTACAAGCACGTTACCCCTACCCTTGGATCATTAATAAAATCCCGTACCTGGGAGTTCATCTAACCCCCAACATCTCCAACCTCCTAACAGTTAATCTTGAACCTCTCCGGAGGAAAATCACCAAAGAAATGTCAGCCATGGCTAAGGTAGAACTGTCCTGGGGAGGCAGAATGGCAGCTTACAAAATGTCAATATTGCCTCAAATTTAATACCTGTTCAGGGCCCTCTCGATAACCTTCTAGACCAGTGTTAATTTCGTCGACTAAAACCGACTAAAACGTTTTCGTCGACTAACATAATTCAGATGACTAAAATACGACTAAAACTAAAATGGCATTTTAGTCTTAAGACTAAAATACGACTAAAACTAAAAGGGCATTTTAGTCTTAAGACTAAAATACGACTAAAACTAAAATGGCATTTTAGTCAAAAGACTATTAACTAGTACTAAATGGAAATTTGCTGCCAAAATTAACACTGGTACATGCTCAAAGCTTAGTACCATAAATAACATATTAGATTTTTCACTCCAGGACCAGCAGTAGTATATAATGAGTTTGGAAATTGTAGAGAAATGCTTAAATAATGCATTACAAATTACAATTGAACTACACCCATTTGATTACAGATGACTAAAATGAGTTTTAGTCGACTAAAATGTAGGGCATTTAGTCGACTAAAATATACTGGAGTTTTAGTCGACTAAATACGACTAAAACTAAAACACTTGCAGAAGACTAAAATGGGACTAAAACTAAAATGCCATTTTAGTCCTAAGACTAAGACTAAAACTAAATTGAAATTTGCTGCCAAAATTAACACTGTTCTAGACTCCCATCTGAACATGTTATTGAGGGATATGCGCAAATTTATTTGGGAAGGTAAGAGAGCTATGGTGGCCGCCTCTACCCTGGCTCTCCCTAAACAACTCCGAGGTGCTAAACTTCCAGACATCTGCAAATATTTTTGGGCAACACGTTTGGAACAACTCAAAGGTTGGTTCCCCAACCCTGACCTACCCCTGTGGTCTTCCATAGAAAAATCCCTTAAACCCACCAAAAACTTGCGCCTGCTCCCTCTGGGTGACCTCTGGCATCCCTGGGATTGCTCAAAGTTCCCTCCTATGGTACAAGCCTCCTTGCATGCCTGGAGACTGCTCGTGAGCGCACAGGGGGAGCAGGTCACCGTAGACCAGGTACCGATAGCCCCTCTCCCATTAGCGATAATTGACTCAATAATTCTTTTGTTGAAAATCTCTGTACTCGCCCCCCTTTGGTGTCACAGAACTGTCACAGTTCTATTTGGAAGGAGTCCTCAGACAAAGTGATGCGGTGGTGAGGGAATTCAATATACCGTCAACACTTTTCTTTACTGTACTACGTATTATGACCTTTCTCGCAAAACACCCCTGGAGACAGCTAACTGTCCCAAGTCGGGCTTGGCGATTTTATAATTCTGACAGGAAGACCCTGAAGGGAATTTCCGTGTTCTATGACATCCTCTTGACAACCCGCGACCTCCAGAAATCCAATTCCATGCTCAAATGGGAACTAGACCTATTCCGCACCTTCACTCCTGCACAATGGTCAATAGCCTCACGATCCACATATCAACTCTCCCACTATATGACTCACTGGGAAATCATGTTTAAAATTACAAACTGTTGGTATTATACCCCTTATAGACTGGCACGGATTTTCCCTTCCCATTCTGCAAACTGTTGGCATAAGTGTGGACAACCGGGCCCCAAACCTTTCTGAAGTCATAGACATTGTCATTGCTAACTATCAACTAGAGAAATCTCTGTCATTTAACTCACTTTCCTATGGATGTACCATAATTGAATGTATTTTATCTTACCAAAGTGTACACTAACATTTCTATTGTATATCCCACTGGAGTGGCCTTGTTCCTCCCTGGCAAGTTATGTTCCCATTAGGGGTGCTGGGGGGGGGGTATGCGACCCCTCCTCACCTGGATGTTCTTCTACCCTGCAATTGGTCACATCATTATGTTGTTTAATTATGTGTACGCTACCTAATATGTCTACCATGGAACCACTAGCTTAATTAGCTTCACATCTACTATGCTCTTACATGCACTACGAACTTGTTCATGTTCTCACTATTACTCTTGTATACACGTTGGAATGCCTTGTACTATGTACTTTGTACATTATGTTTTTTCTACTTATACCGATCCTATTTGTTTGTTATGTAACTTAAAATCCAATAAAAAATACTGTTAAAAAAAGATAAAAAACCTTCTGTGTGCATAAGCCCACATCAGCCCCCTAATACTCACCTGAGCCCCATCTCGGTCCAGCGATGTCCACAAGTCCCTCAGGTATCTGGGACTCTTCCTCCTGATTGGCTGAGACACAACAGGGGCACCATTGGCTCCCATGGCTGTTAATCTAAGTCAGTTACCCAATCAGGAGAAAAAGAGCTGCTTTCTGTAGTGACACTCAACAGGAGGGAGGGGCAAGGAGCAGCAAAGAGGGACTCAAAAAAAGGAGGATCCAGGCTGCCCTGTGCAAAACCACTGCACAAGGCAAGTAAGTATAACATGTTTGTTATTTAAAAAAAAAAAAACAAGACTTTACAATCACTTTAAGAGTCGGTTCACACTAAGGCGACACGACTCTGCACGACTTCGGGGGCAACTTGTACATTACCATGCACCACGACTTCGGAGCGACTTGCAGGGACTTCACATAATGGAAGTCTATGCATGTCGCTCTGAGGTCGCCCCAAAGTAGTACAGGACCCTTTTTCTAAGTCGGAGCGACTAGTGTCGCTCCTATTAGAACAGGTCCTGTAGCGGTCAATGGACCGCGAGGGAGCGCGACTTGTCAGGCTGACAAGTCGCGGCAGTGTGGACCGGCTCTAAGAGTTTGCTCAAGTTGGGCTTTAATTGATCAGTTACTTAAAGTCTTTGGGGTTGATTTACTAAAACTGCAGTGCAAAATTTGGTGCAGCTCTGCATTGAACCCAATTAGCTTCCAGGTTCCAGCTTAACAACTGAACAAGCTGAAGTTATAAGCTGTTTGGATACCATGCACAGCTGCACCAGATTTTGCATTCTCCAGTATTTTGTCCATTGTTTCAATTAAAGCCATGCCTACTGTTCAGCGTGACATAGCAAGAGATGCCAATCATCACAATGCACACAGCTTTTCTGTTTTTGGTGTGTGTTGTCAGCCAGGACTGTTCCTGGGAATCCCTTGAAATTGATCTGGCATATGCAGCCACCAGTTGAAAATTTTATAAAATACAATGTAGGTAAATTGTAAATGGAGTTTGATACAGTTGCCTTAGCTGGAAAATAATCTTTAAAAGCAGGATTTCAGATCTGGAGTTCATACAAACACTTCTGCAAAAACAAAAAAAACGTAAGCCCTCGTTCACGATGAATGCTGCTTTGAAATCGTGCGACTTCATCTAAAACCGCACGATTTGAAAGCTGCACGTCCTAGCGACTTCAGGTGCGATTTGAAAGACATCTGTGCAGCTTCATGCACAGATGTCTATGCAAGTTACACTCAAAATTGCAAAAAAGTAATGCAGGAACTACTTTTTCAAATTGACGTGGCACCACAAAGTCGGCATTGTACCAATTTAAACACTGCCATTGCTGACAATAGGGTGAGACTTGTCATGCAATTTGATATGTCAAATCACATGACAAGTCGCTCCAGTGTGAACAGGAGCTAAGTAAATTATTTGGTAATAAATATGCATAAAGCAACTTTCATGTCAAAAGTGATTATGTCAACTCAAAGCGCTTGTAAACCACTGATTTAAAAAAATAAATACCTGCAAGGCAATGGCATAATGTGCTAGTATGCATCGCATGAAATGCTCACCTTGGAATGAAGCCCTCCAGTGCTGTAAAGTCACCGCTGAGAGGGCTGACATATTCCCCCTGTCTTTCGGGTTCGCAAGCTCTAGCTATGTGATTTTCAAAAGCCACAATGACGTTACTCCCACGCATGTGCGCAGGAGCCGTCGTTTCCGGCACGGGCTCTGAAGGTCCGGCACTGTAAGCTGGACCTTCAGAGCACATGCAGATATTCACAGTACCTACAGGTAAGCCTTATTCTAGGCTTACCTGTAGGTACAAGTGTACAGAATTTACTACTACTTTAAATTGACTATACAAGGTTTGAATTGCAGCCAAATCCTACTGAGTCGTCTGAAATTGAAGCTGTGAGCATCCGATTCAGCACCACTCACCTGAAAAACTGATTGAAAAATAAAGGAGCCAGAAGGACAATTGTTGGCCAAAAAGGGATTGCATCCAATCAGAAGTAGTCACTGTTTGGGTATTTAAACAGCTGAAGGAGCTGCATACATTATTTTTCAGTGCAGGGAAGCAGAGTGCTCATTAGAAAATCCATTGCATTCAGAATAATCAGTTTTTACTTCCTTCCTTTAAAATTCATACTGTGGTCTGGTATGGAATTTGGGGGGACCCACACCATTTTTTGTTTTTTTACACAGGGTCCCCTATGACACTTATACCAGACACTCATTAAGGATAAGGAATTTGTTTTAACCCTTTTACTGCCAGGTATGTATGGTGTATGGGCCTTTAATACTGCTTGCACCTGGCCAGGTCCACCTACATCTGCTTTGGTCTAAACCGTCCTTCACACCCCCTCTAAAACTTCCTTTCCCTGCTGCTTCACCCCCCTACTCTGATCCCCCTCTTCTGGCAAGCCTGATCTCCTTGTGGCTGCCCTGCAGCTGTCAGCTTCCCTCCTCTGCCCTCCCGTCGGCTTTTCGTGCTGCAGGGAAACCACAGAGGGATACATTTTTAAAAAAAGATACCCCTGGCTTTCTGACCCCATAACCCCTTCAGTGGTCCCCACCTCCTCGATGTCCAGGTGCCTCTGCTGCTCTTCACAGCTCTCCTTCCACCTATCCCGTGGCTGCAGCTCACAGATCTCCAGATTTGTAGAGAAATCTGGTTTGTTTCTGGTAGTAAAGATTTTAGTGTATCTGGTAATAATGATTTTAGTGTATTTTTATCAAAAATATTGTTTGATAAACATTTGCAAAAATATTGCAGGGCCTTACAAAATCAGTAGTACCTTCGTTTTATACTGCAGGTCATCTGCTCTCAGAAAATATATAATTTAGGGGGGTATTTTATGAAGTCTGAAAGCTGTAAGTGAAAAATTAAAAACCTCCAGATTTTTAAAGAAATTTGGATATTTACATTTTTGCATACGATTTTCACCATTTCGCAAATATGCGCAATTTAAAATTGACAAATATTTGTTATTAATTAACTCAATACGGGTTAAACTTTTATATTTAGTGGGAATTTTGAAAAACTTTCAGTGTTTTTATATGCTTGATAAACGTGTGCAAAAACGTGTGCAAAATCAGTAGCACCTTCCTTTCATTCTACTGATCATGTGCTTTCAGAATATTTATGGTTTGGTGGGTCTTTTGCAAACTCTGAAAGCTGTAAGGGAAAAATAAAAAATCAAAGGAAAAATTGCAAAAATGGTTTGGCCAGCTGAGTTTAAAAGTGGAGCGCAGAGCCTGGCAGCAAAATGGTTAGAGGGAAACAATATATAAACACTCTAAAAAAAATTGACAAATTAAAAAGAAATATCTCACCATGTAAGCCCCCGTTCACACTGGGGCGACCTGTGAGGCGACCTGGTCGCCTCACAGGTCGCCGCAGGTCGCCTCCCATAGGGAAGCTGCGGACCCGTTCTGATAGGAGCGACACAAGTCGCTGCTCGCACCGCGACCTCGGAGGTCGCTGTGCGAAGTAGCGTCGCCCCAGTGTGAACAGGGGCTAAATCCTTTGTCAATCACAACATTCAATGATGCAGAGCCAAATCAATCATGACGAACGATACCTGATACCCACTGAAATGAAAAAAATCCCACAAACGTCATTTACCCTTTTCACTTACTTATGCTGAATGACATCTCCTGGGGCCCTACAGATAAAAGTGAACAAATGGATCTTCCAGGTGATATTGACTAAATATGGAAATTACTATATACAGAATGGTTATCGGCGAATGGTATATATTTTTAGGGAAACATGCTGTTTTTTTTTTGTCTACATGAAACCCTTATCTAAGGTAAGGGTCTGGTAAAGATGAAGGAAATCCCTGGCGATTTATTTACAAACAGAAGCAAAACAGCTGAAGCTGTCATCTGCTGGCACATAAAAAATCTCTTTTTTTTTTTTTTGTAAGTTTTGTTGTACAGGTGGTCCCTGGGTTACAAACATCCAACTTACAAACTACTCCTACTTACAAACGGAGGGAGACAACCGGAAGTGAGCGGAAATCGACATATAGGAAGGGAAATTCACTCCTGGAAGAGTTATTATGGAAAAAATGTGTCTCCACTGAAACTCTATCACCAATCCTTGTTTCCACAAAAAACCCAAATTTTCAAAATTGAATTTATCATATGGACAAAGAGTAAAGTGAAATCTTCTGCACAGGGGTACAGACAACAAAGCAAATGTTACAGGGCTGTTAACCCTTCCTTATGCTGGACAAAAAAATTAAAAAAAAAAATTTTTTAGCTGGAGATACACTTAAAAAATATACCTGTTCCGACTTACAGATGTAGCACCCTCCTAGGTAGTGCTAGGAAAAAGCATATAGGTGGCCTTGTCTGCATAAAAGGGGGGCCTGATCATTAAAGCCCCGTACACACGCAACAATTATTGGCCGACCGATCGTCCGACTTTTGTCCAGAGTTGTGTTTTGTTGGTTGGAATGTGCCTAGACTGCACACAAATTTTCTCGCCCAACAAAAATCTACTTCAGAAGTGATGTCATGTGTTGGTTAGCTTTCTTTGTGTTCTTTCTTCTCTGAGCATGCCCAGTCTTGCTCATTAGATTTTTCCCTGTCAAAATCTGTACTGACTGCACGAAAATCGGGCGTGTTTTGACGGGAGACAAAAATTTTATAGTCTGCACACCAGATTTTTTTCGGCCGAAAAGTCGGAGTCGGTTGTCGGAAGCATCATACTAACAAGCTGAAAATCGGCAGATCGGTCGTTGGACGAAAATTCCCTGCCAATTTTTGACGCGTGTGTAAGAGGCTTTAGTTAGGCTGTCACATGTTTCCAGGTGTGACCTGTTGAGCCTGGGGAGTCTCCCCACTGTTTCCAATGAGGGTTCTTATTGGACAGTGGAGGGAACCTAGCCAATAGCACACCAGGGCTTATCTCAGTCGGTGGAGTTTGCCTCAATGCACCCTGGGGTGAGTTATAAGTCTGAGGGGAGCATGTAACAGGGCATCTTTGGTGGGAAGCAGAGTCCCAGGATGAGGGTGATGGCTGTCTCTCCTCCTGTCAGTGCTAGTGAGGGTGTTCTGGGCAGTCGGCCTAGAGGATGAAGGTTGAGCTGGGCTGCAGAGAGGGATCCAGAGTGCTGTGGACCAAGTGGAGCTGCTGGGCAGAAGTTTCGGGGAAAAACAGTGTCGGGAGTACTTGAAACTGCCCAAGGGTCTGCCTGAGAGAGGGGACCACTCCAGAAGGTCAGAGGAATCCAGCTAACCAGTAGAGGAAGGCTTAGAAAAGGGGGTGCGAGTGTCTAAGCTCTGAAGATAAGTGAGTGAAAGGGGGCGTCGGTGTGGGCCCTGAAGTGTTCAACAGCGCAGCAGTAGTACAAGTAGCTACCTCAGCAGGAGTGCCTAAGGGAGCTCCAAGAGGACTTCTTTATGCAAGAAAGCAGTCCAAAGTCAGTTTGGAGTTAACAGGCAGCAAGCCAGCGTTAACCAGCATCAACCGGCGTTGACCAGCATCTAGCCAGCGTCAAGTTAGCGCCACTCGGCATTTTTCAGTTGTCCCTAGCAATTTGTGCATAGTTGAGCCAAAGGAGTATCCCACTCATTCCCTTCTCCCGTCTGAGTTCTCAATAAATACAAAAACCCAAAGATACTGGACTGGTCATTGTCTCAGTGTTCACACTTGAAGAACATGCTTAAATGTGCTGTTGTTGCTAGCGGTAACCCAGGCGGACCCATATCCAGCAAAATGGCTGGGAATTGTGCTACACAAACAAATTAAATTTAAGAACAAACCCACAGTCGCTATATATTTTTTGTAACCCCGGGACCGCCTGTATCAGGTTGGATACATCATACAGATACGCCACTTCAGAGGCAAGTTAAGGTTACCCACTACCCAGGCAATATTTTAAAGATTTTTTTTTTTTTTAAATATAAAGAAAGGGGTGAGGATAATGGTGACTTAATTGTTAGAATGCAATAGCTGAAACGGTTTATTTAACCACATCCCATAAAACTACACTCACATTTAGCTAACATCCATAATTCTTTGCTCTCATGTTTTATGCCCAGCACTTTATATGTGCCTTAGAGCCTTCGTTCTGTTGAGCCACCGCAGGGAAAGAGGAACACTTATACATTCAGGAGATTAAATGCATTATGTAAAGTTTCAAAACACTGATCCCTTTTCAGTCTAGAAAGTCTGAACAGTATTGATGGGATGCAATATTTTACAGTTTATAGATCATAAAATAGTTTAAAAGTCTCTATCGGAATGTACCATTTTAAACATCCAGCTTAAAAACTGTGTGCGTGATGAATACAATAACAATGGAGACTTATCAAAACAGTTTGTAGGTTTTTAAAAAGGTCATGTTAAGTTGCCACATAATAAAAAAAAACTATAAATATTACAAGGCCCCAAAAGTATTCAGTTATCTTGACAAAGTGTGGATCTGAAATTGGTGAGTGTTAAGATTATAAAACTTTAATTCACAGCTGTGTGTCAAGTTATATTTTCCTTCCTGACACCGGCTCCCAGGCCAAAAGAAGCAGTAACTGTATCACTGCCGAGGACTCATGTTAGGCAGATGACTGTTGCTATTGTATAAACATGTCTTGGGAGTTATTACCTTACTGAGCAAAGTCACATGAAATGTCTAGACAAAAACCATCCAGAGCTCAGGAGAAGTTCCTTCTTCGGCAATAACAAAATCTATCTTTTCTGTGGTTGTTTGGATATTTGATAAGCAATGGGCCACGTGTTGCTCATAAAGGGGGATGTGTTTGACATTAGTTAAAATTGTAACCCTAATGCATTGTATTTTTAGACTGATCTTCTTTACAAGATACCATCAGCACTGAAGGAAAACTTGGATAAGACAGTGTGCTCAATAGAGATTTCTGATGAAGAAACTAGTCTCTGATGTAAATGTTGCAGTATATTTTAGTGCCATTTGTTTTATGTTATCTTTTAAATGTGTTCAACACATCCTTTACCTTTACTATCTATTTGGAGGAGGAAAAAAAAAAAAATGTGGATTAACACATTTCCTACTACTATGTCTATGGTCCTAAAATATTTATATCTATTTATGTATAATTATAATAATATAAAACAAAATGTGTTTCAAATTTTAGGTTAATTTTCATGTTCAGTTATGTATGGGAAATGTATTTAAGATCATGTGACCGATATACTGTAATCTGTAATTTTTTAACTTTTGTGGTTGTCTTGGTACGACAAGATGGCTAAATAAAACAACATTCTAGCAGCTTTTGCTGATTTTTTATTTTTTTCACACCAGTGCAGACAAAATAAAGGTATAGAAGAACATTTGTGGAACAAAGAGGAGAGGAATCCTTATCTTAATGATTACTTTCAAAATCCTTGAAAAATTAGCTTATTATGCTTTTATAATGAAGTTCCAACGTGTAGCCATCTCGGTAAATAACTGTGCACTTTATTAGAATGGGTAATGTCCACTTCAATTTGCTTGTATAAGATTTCATTGTAACACACTACTATTTTATGATTAAAAACAGATCAAAAAGTATCTTAACTCTTTAACCACTTGCCGACCGCTCACATGGAGGGTACTGCGGCAAAGTGGCTCGTTATCGTCCAGCAACGTAGACCTACGTCGCTGGACTCCTCCCCTTCTCGGCGGCCGCGTGTGCCTCCAGAGGCTCGCTCCTGCTGTATTTAGACATAGCGGGAGTCGGGCCAGGGGAGGAGAGGCGGTGATCGCCGCCGCTCTTACCCAATCGTCCAGGATCAAGTAAGGAAATCCGCCCACTTGTGTAAACAAAGCGGGCGGATCTCCTATGTGACAGGCAGAGACAGATTACAGGATTCAGCATAGTTGAACCTGCGATCTATGCCTCTGTCACACAATCCCCTCCCCCCACACACGTCAGTAAGCCCCAGGCATACATTTAACCCCTTGATCACCAATAAAGTTAACCCCTTCCTTGCCAGTGTCATTATTACAGTAACAGTGCATATTTATAGCACTGATTACTGTAGTAATGTCACTGGTACCCCCAAAAGTGTAAAAAATGTCAGTTAGGGGGTCCGATCTGTCCGCCACAATGTCGCAGTCCTCGCAAAAAAAATCGCAGATCGCCGCCATTACTAGTTAGAAAAAAAAACAATAAAAATGACATAAATCTTTCCCGTAGTTAGTAGCTGCGATAACTTTTGCGCAAACCAATTAAAATATGCTTATTGTGATTGTTTTTACCGAAAATATGTGGCAGAAAACAAATTGGCCTAAAATGTTAAAAAATTTAGATTTTTAAATTTTTTTAGGGGGGAATTTCATATAAAAAAATGTGAAAAATATTGTTATTTTTTAAAAATTGTTGCTCTTTTTTTGTTTAGCGCAAAAAGTAAAAATCGCACAGGTGATCGAATACCACCAAAAGAAAGCTCTGTTTGTGGGGAAAAAAAGAACATACATTTATTTTGGGTACAACTTCGCACGACCGCGCAATTGTCTGTTAAAATAAAGCAGTGCCGAATCGCAAAATATGGCCTGGTCAGGAATGGGGTAAAATCTTACGGTCTTAAAGCGGTTAAAAATATGCTCATTGAGAATTTTTTTGTCAAAGACATGTAGCTAAATACATTTTGGCCTAAATATATGACAAAAATTGAATATATTGGATATTTTTGAACTGTCAAAGTAGAAATGTCAATTTTTTCGCAAAATTTTCGCTCTTTTTTTATTAATAGCGCACAAAATGAAAAGCGCAGAGGTGATCAAATACACCAAAAAAAGCTCTGTTTGTGGGGAAAAAAGCATGTAAATTTCGTTTGGGTACGGTGTTGCATGACCGCGCAATTGTCAGTTAAATTCGCACAGTGCCAAGTTGCAAAAAGTGGCCTGGACATAAAGCAGGAAAATCCTCCGGTGGTAAAGTGGTTAAGAAAACCATTCTACTGTTGTAGATTGCAAAACCACTTTATTTACGGATCACGTCCAGCTTCATCTCAGAATGCTCAGCTTACAGTTGTAGATATATAAAAAAAAGGTTCACGTCTAATTAAAAGAAAAGTATGGATTTTTTTTTTTTTTTTTAGAATCATACTTACCTAGGTAGATGCAAGACTGAAAACCGAGCGATCAAACACTGTGGATCATTCAGTTCTCAGAGATCCCTGGGCAGAGAACTGGTGACTGTCAGTCACTGTTGTCTGCTCTGCCTCCCACGCACACTGAAATGTTGGGCTGTGGAGGGGGTGGGAGCGGCAGTGGTTGGCTCAGGCTCTTAGTGTCTCACCGAAAGGCTGAGCCAAGTGCAAGTCCAGGCATGTGGGCAGATCCCAACCATATGGTCAAAATTTTTCCCAAGCCTGGACCGCCTCTGTGCCATCAGCCAACAGCGAGCTTCAGCCCACTGTCTGCTGAAAAGGAGTCACAGGAGTAAAGAATGAACTGCATTCCTGTGATCCACAGCAGAAGTACAGCCAAATGAATTTTGGCTGTACTTCTCCTTTAATTGTATTAAAATGTATTAATGTATTAAATGTATTAAAAATATCTGCAATGAAATGGAAGACCATATCCACCAGAGTAGAGAAACCCCCTCCAAATTCTACAGAATATGGGCGTGCTTGCTGAATTTTGCGGATTCCTTGAGTTCTTCCCAGATGACCATTACGCAACATCCCAATCCTTAATTGCCTACTCCTTCAGGGGAGAAGGATGGATATCATCCCTTCATCTTTCTTACTCTCTCCCTCTTTTAATGCCCTTACACATCTTTCTTCCCTCCATGTTCCTTGCTTTATATCCTTCCTCTCCCCTTAGGTTACTACCCCCCCTTTATGCCCCCTTCAACCAACACTTACCCCCCCCCATTTTGATAGGTCCTATTTCCTGCCTGTATCCTGTTGAGCTCCCTTTACCAAACCTTTTGCCCCCCTGCACCTCCACCTTCTACATCCTGACTGTATTCCCCACCTCACTTCCAGTTGTAGGCAACCCCTTGAATAATCAAATACATTCCAGGGATCCCCATATGACCCTAATAATGCCTCTCCATACTCACAGAATAGTTCCGCATAATGTTGGCTGCAATGGCTGACACGTAAATATTCTATAGTTTTTGAGCTCTGACTGCTTACCAGAGGGGCTGCAGGTAATTCTATATAGTTCTCTAGCTAGCAGAGAGCAGGATCTGTTAGTAAGGTCTGCTCATTGTGCTCAGTATGTGATTCATTCAGTCTGGAGAGTGTTTTACGCTGGTCCAATAAGGAGGCATGTTGGACAGTGGGAGGAAACCTGACAAATGGGTGCATAGGCTTTGATACAGTCGTGATGATTGGCAGAGGGCAGGTCGCTCGGTGCATGCTGGGATACTGTATAAAAAGCCAGGAGCACATGTGCTCGGGGTCTTTCATTGGAGAGCGGAGTCCCAGAGGGAAGGGGCGGCTGTGAGCCAAGTCTTCTCATCCACTTCAGCGCCTTACCTCACAAATGTGCTTCTGGAAGAATGGTCAAACATTCCCATAGACACATTCCTAAACCTTGTGGACAGCATTTCCAGCAGAGTTGAAGCTGTTATAGCTGCAAAGTTTGGGCCAACTCAATATTGAACCCTACGGACTAAAACTGGGATGTCATTAAAGTTCATGTACGTGTAAAAGCAAGCATCCTAATACTTTTGGACATATAGTGTAAGTCAGAGTCTATGAATACAAAACCTGTGCCCTGTACTGTATGATTAAAATAATAAATAAGACATGGGCATAAAGCCAAATAACAGTGAACTCAAAGGTGGAAACACTATTCATGGAACACTAATTGTAAGCTGTCAAGCTACTGGAAATAGTCCTTCTTAGTGTAGCACTGCTAGATATCCACTCTGTGGGTCCCCCTAGTTACCAGCACATGGCTATAAGAAATGCAATTTTCTTACATTCCTCTTGGCTCTCTCTTCAATAATCGGTCCAGGGGTACTTGTTTTTTTGTTGTTTATTTTATAATAGGGATAGGAGACGGAAATAGTGGGATACAGCGATTTAACTATTCAAAGTATTTGTATAGCTACAAAGGGTGGGCCAACTGAATCTGATGAATCTGTGTGTAAAGGCAGGTGTCCCAATACTTTTGGTAATATAGTGTATATGCAGCTACCTTCAGATGATTGGATGCTGACTAAAAAAATTGCAAGAGCCACCTACAGAGTGCATCATAAAACCTCGTCCACTCCAGGGAATCAAGTTTTTTTCTAGTGTTCTTAGGTAATGGACCTGTTCTCCTCAGCATTGTTATTTTGTGATGATGCTCTAGAGAGAAATTCACCAAGGCTCTAGAATATTATTTATGTGTGTGCATACGTGTAGGATTTTTTTGCTGAAATCCTGGTCTGCTGAACCTGCTTGTAAAAAGCATCTTCTATGCATGCCTTTTGAAGATGAATGCCTGTTTGGGGAATCCCTTGATAAAGGAAGTCATCAAGGGAGTCCCTAGGAGAAAGGTGCTTTAACCCTGCAAGCAGATGCCTGGGTCTCCTACTCCTTTGGCTTCTACTTGTTCTCAGCAAAAGAGTTATTTTCTCTCACCCCTGCATGTACTTCTCTACTTTTCCTCCCCACCATTTACTTCTAAACCAAGCCTTAGCCCCTCCTTTCATCACAAGCCCTAGTTCCTAAAGTCCACTAAGCCTGCCAAAAGCCTTCCTGACATTGAAGGGACTCCTCCACTACTAGGATTGGGGGGCACTTATTGATCAGACATGTATAGGACCATTTCATCAGGATACAAAATACAGTTTTTATCTTTGCCCCCTCCTCACTTTTTACCTTCCAAATGACCAGGTTTTAAACCAAAAGAAAGCAGATTTAATGACCACCTTGCACAAACTTTAGGCAAAAGGAATAATTGTACCACTTCCTTCAAAAAAATAGTTTAATATTTCTATTTAAACCTCATCACAGTCTCAAAACCAAATGGGGGCTTTTTCCTAATACTAGACATAAAATCTCTAAATAAAGTTCTTTGTGTGCCCTAATTCAGGATAGAGTCAATGAGAAATGTCATCGCTATCCTCAGACAAAAGAAGTTTCCCCAAAACATTAGACATACAAGATCTACTGATCTACCAACACATTCCCATCTTCTCCTCACATTAACGCTTTCTGTGTTTTGTTGTGGGAGGCCAACCCTCCCAATTTGTAGCACTACTATCCCTCTGCCCCCTGAGTGTTCACAAAAGTACTTGCCCTGCTTCTGGCTCCTCTAAAAACCTAGAGCATTTATGTACCATGTACCTGGACTATCTCTTATGGAGAAACTTCTCGGCCACAACATTGGCTACAGACATCCAGAGGACTAGTTCCCTCAAACTTTGGAAGGGTAATTTTGCAGCCTTAAATTTAACCTCCAGCCCCCATACTATCTGGAGTACCTAGGTCCAATCTTGGACACAGTCCAAACCACAGTTTTGGTCCCCAGGAGAAGGTTGAGGCCTGGCCTTTTATAACAAACCAGACCTACTAGCTTATGCCCCCTCTTCCATCCATGCCTCTCAATCACTGGCTATAACAGCATAGTTGTTAAAGCCTAAGTACAGAGTTATTTCTGACTGTTATTAACACATTGTTTAGTGAGAGAAATTACAGCCCCTGCAAGATACATCATTGCACATGGAATGCTTACTTTGCCTGGTGCAAGGAGAATGAGATGAGTTTCAAAAACTATCACTCATATTTTGGCCTTTCTTCCATCTGGCTTTGAATAGTATCTTGCCCTGAGTACTCTCAAGGGAGATTTCTGTGTTCTTTATTCTCTTGCCTTGCAAATCAAATTTTTTCTTCAGGGATTTGCTCATTCCACAATTCATCCTCCTAGGTCACCTTGATTTCCCAATATGCTGCAAAACTATGCCCATCGTCTTATCCCATGTGATTTAAGACAGTCACATGTAAAAATCAGAATGCGCATATTACAGAATATCTACCTTGCCCTTAGTTTTGGTTTGAGACAGCCTTATTTCTCTACAATGTGTAGTGCACTGCAAAAAAGGGGGAATTGCATAAAGAATGATATCAGTTTTTCAGCCCATGGAAGTAAAAGTAATAGATATGAGATTATAGTTGTAAAGGTATTTGGTATAAAGTCCACCTTTTTGCAATAAATTATAAATGCAATGGATTTTTGATTAAAGCCTGCAGAGCATTGTAACTGTGATCAACGCATCATAAGTTCAATGAAAAGGCTTCTGCATTGTTCACATCCAAGCCCCAGGTCTGTTCAGAGGTATGGATCTATGGTTATGGGGCTACTAGAGGAAGTAGCTAATGGATTACAAGTACAGCGATGTCAGAGATCTGTGATTTCCTCTGTTGCAATGAAACATGGGACTTGTAGTCTTTCCAATCACAAATTACTGTGATTGGATCTGTAAATGGATGATGTAGTTGTGATCCAGGAAGAAGCACCCCATGATTCAATTAAATGAGGGGGAGGGGGTTGAGGGGGGGTTAAGGTGTAAAAATGGGTGCAACATAAAATATGGTCACAAAGATGGACTAATTCATTGAAAAGCAACAATGTCATTTTAAAGTTACTCTGTGCTTTGAAAAGTATGGGAGCCACCCTTTTGTACCTCTCTTTCGAGAACATTAGTTTCCTGGCTATGGCCTAGGCTGGTGTTTTGACTACATTGATTTCCTAGCCCATGAACAGCAATAAGCATGACATTTTAGATCCCTGACAGTTTTCTGATTAGGGATGGGCCGAAACAACCCCCTGTTCGATTTGCACCAGAACTTTTGAACGTTGTAAAAATTCGGAACAGAATAACGAACCCCATTGAATTCTATGGGACTCGAACTGTAAAAATCAAAATTGTCCATTTTGAAGGCCTATATGCAAGTAACTTGGCATACAAGGGTTGTGGGGGTCCGAGTACTGCCCTGGGGGACATGTATCAATGAAAAAAGGTTAGTAAAAAAACATTTTTTTTAATGAGCAGTGATTTACTAGTGCTTAAAGTGAAATCATCAAAATGAAAAATAACAATAAAAATTAAAAATGTATTTCAATATAGTGCCGGGGGGAGGGTGATCTTAGTCTACCTGTAAAGTAGCACATCTGTGATATGTATAGAAGCTGCTGCAGAAATAATTGCATTTATAAAGCCAAAAAATGACATTTTCCCTGCAAAAAGATTTCTTTATTTTGTAAACAATGGCTTGGAGAGCAAGTCTGTATGATGAGGCCACAATGTAAAGCACTGGGAACAAGATCAGAATTTATCCAAAAAATCTCTTGTGTCTCTTCTGCAGACTTTGGATAGAAGTAACCGGTGCAGAAAAATTGGTCTTTGGGTGTCAAAGGTGCCTTCACACCGTAAACCCTATAGAGGTACTCTTGATGAAAACAAGAATTGCCTTGCCGTCAAAAAATTAAATGATATGCACCTGTCAAACAGGTGCAGAAAACTTGGTGTTTGGGTGTCTGTGGCACCTTCACACCGTAACCCTATAGAGGTACTCTTGATGCAAGCAAAAATCGGCCTTGCTGTCAAATGATAAATGATATATGCACCTATCAAAGAGGTACGGAAATCATGGTCTTTAGGTGTTAATTATGCCCATGAAACCTACACTAAAAAAATTATTTCAGATGAAATCAACTCCCACAACACTAGGCAGCCTAGAAGTCTTGCAGAGATTCCACATCATAAAAACACTTAATCTGTGACATCAGCATTAGGGGCTTCATAGCTGCTGGTAATCCAGGACGTATTCATTTTGATAAATGTCAGAAAGTCCACAGAGTCTTTGGACAGACATGTTCTATTATCAGTAACAAAACCTCCAGCAGCACTGAATGCCTGTTCGAAAAGCACGCTGAATGCAGGGCAGCCCAGCAGGTCAATTGCATACTGGGCAAGTTCTGGCCAGTGGTCTTTTCTCATGATCCAGTAACCCAGTGGATCGTCAACTGGAAAGCTCTCCATCTCTGTTTTCACTCCTAGTCAATCGTCCACCATATGATGCAGATGCTGCCGATGGGATGTGGAAGCTGAAAGCCCTGGGCAGCGAGGACTAAAAAAAATTTGAAATGCATCAAAGTAACCTACCAGAGTCAGGAAAAGCATTCGATAAACTCCTCTTTAAAGTGTCCTCAAGGGATTTCATAGTCTGCACCCTCTGTGGGGATGGGATGAGTTCTGAGACTTCCCCTTGTAACAGTGGTCAAGGAGCAAGGAGGGTTGCCAATGCCAACCAATAGTGATAGTTCTCCATTATGCCACATATTCTTGGGTCCTTTCGCAGGCTTTGAAGCAAGTTTGCGGAGGCATGAGAAGCAGACTCATCGGGGTCACTGAGGATTACAGTATCTGGAACTGTCTCACAACTCTCTGCACACAGGGGCCCAGAGACAGCAGAACACAAGTGAACTGGATAGGAGGAGTGGCAGGGGCAGCACACAGAGGAACCAATCTCCTCCATTTTCCTCCTGCAGCTACAGGAGGAAAAAGGAGGACAGTGATTTCTCTACATGCTGCCCCCGCCACCCCTCCTATGCAGGTGTACAGGGGAGCTGCACAGGCCCCCTGGAGCATGGGGCCCAGTTGCATATGCAACCCCTGCAACCCCTGTAGTTACGCCCCTGCCCAGACAGCTGAGCTGTGGGATGGGTGGCGGGAGATAACAGCTGCACAATGTGATGGAATAGGGTGGCTGCTCACTACTCTTCCATGATGACTGCCTCATTGGGGGTGTGTGCCTCACTCACTGCCCCCCTCACTTTCCTCCTCTGCTCTATCTGGCACCCAAGTTGCGTCAATGACCTCATCATCATCATCATCATCTCCTCCATCCTTATTACCATTTATTACCACTGGAGACAACTTAGCAATATGCTTCGGCTGGTGGAAAATGACTGCCAATTTGGGAACCACTGTTCTCCCCTAGAGGGTCGTTAACGAGTACCTGTGTGTAGGCTCATGTTCCTACCTTCCTCAACCTCAGAACCAACATCTGAATCAAATAATGGCTGTGAATCATCAAGGAGCAGGTGGCTGACTTCTCCATGCCTGATGCTGGGGCTATGGCAGAAAAAGGTGTGGAAAAAGAGGGGAAGATTTAGCCACTCAGGCAGCTGCAGTGGACTGCACACTAGTCTCTGCTTGGGTGACAGAGGATGAGCATGATTTAGCAAGCCAGTCCTCCACCTCATCTGCATGCTGTGTCTGGATAACATGGGCAACATCACTGAACAGAGGAACAGAGGAAATTATGCCCTGCCTGAGGACTGACCTTGTCTACCTTTGCCTGTGGACACATATGATGCTGGCCCCCTCACAGTGCCATGGGAACATCTGCCTCTAATTTTTGGCCTCCCAGACATGATTGGGGGGGGGGAGTTGCTTATTAACAGAATGTAATAAAGATGTGGAAATGTTTACGTGGATGCACTTTAATCCATAAAAAGTGGTGTTTGGTGTACTTTATGCATATAAAGTGTACTGGGAAAGGCCAGTGGACAGAAAAGAGAGCCTTTGAAGGATGGACAGAATGAAACCACAGGGCAGTTTGTTCAAAATAAATTGTATTTATTCTGGTTATAAATAAATGCAAGTAACAATTAAGGTTCAGACAGGGAAGTGCAGAGGTATGTGGTGCTTTACATTGAGTAATGGCGGTGATGCGGTAACCTATGTGATACATTAAACACAATAATAAAGTTATTAACAGTGAATGTGACCCAGTGGGGGTGACAAGCAAACAATGTTATGCATGGTGAACATACACACAATAATAATGCAAACAATTAAACAAACGGATGTCCGATGGGGGGATGGCACTGTCAGGGTGATCCCGCTGGCCGATAGCCAAGTGTGGAGGTTATGTTACAAATAGTTTACAGGGAGATCAAGGGGAAGGCGATGACAGTGTCAACCCTGTATGCGTGAACTTTGTATGCCAGTACTGGCTACAGTGCACAGGTTCCTCTTATTTAGTAGTAGGTAAGCAAAGGAGGAATGGGAAACCGAGGATGGACAGTGCAAAGGAGAGTATCCTGGCCAGGATTGACACAAGGATAAGAGCCAGAGGCTAGTTCAGGGAGGAGACAATCCTGGCCAGGATACTCTCCTTTGCACTGTCCATCCTCGGTTTCCCATTCCTCCTTTGCTTACCTACTACTACATAGGAGGAAAAGTAGTGCAGAAACTACTTGTGGGAATCGGTGCGGTGCCAAAAAGTCAGGGTTGCACCAATTCGGACAGTGACGTTGCTGGCAATAGGCTCTGATTTGGCATCTGATTTGACATGTCAAATCGCATTTCAAATCTGCCCGATGTGAACGGGGGCTTAATGTTCTATGAACGACACCCCGAAACAGATTGCAAAATGCAGTGAGCTTAACAGAATCGCATCGCATGGGTGTTCACACCCATGCAATGCGATTTTGATGCAGGGAAAAAAGAGTCCACATTTGCACCCAAATGTTGCAGGACCCTTTTTTCCCCACACCTAAATCTTATTGCATGGGTGTGAACACCCATGCAATGCAATTCAGGCAAACATTGCATTGTGGGAAAGTCGGAGTTACTAAAATAGCAGAGAGGTGACTTTTAGCTAAAAACACCAAAAAACACTAACGCCAAAAAAACGCTAAAATACGCTGAAAAACGCCAATGCAGATGTAGCACTACTCCCTTGGGAGCTACTGAAAATGGGTCCCCCTGGGTTACTCATAGCAACAACTTGTAAATCCTTAAGACTTTAGATTTTTAACTCAGTCAGTAAACAGTCCAGGGAATTTGGTTTTTGTTGTTTTTATTTTATGATGGGATGGGAGAAGGGATGAGTGGGATACTCCAACTTAGCAAACTATGCACAATCTTGAGGACTTCTATCTATGTTGACTTGCCACTTAAGTGAAGTATTTAACAAGTGAACTACTTGGTAGATTACTCTTCAGGGTTCTATTTGACACCCCCTTTACACCCTTCAGGGTTCTACTTGGCACACCCATTACTACTATCTGTGTGAGCTGACCTTCCGTCCACTGACCTCACTGGAGTGGTCCCCCTTCCTGGGCAGACCCCTTGACAAGCCCCCTGGTACTCACGGACACTGTTTTTCCCAGGTAGCTCTGTCTGCAGCTCCACTGTCAGCTTCTCCAGGACCTTCAAGGCTCAGCTTCACACCTGGCTCACTAGGCCGACTGCCTGTGACCACTTTCCTCAGAATTCAGAAGGAGAGACAGTCGTCACCCTCCTCCTGGGACTCTGTTTCCCGCCAAAGACACCCTGTCACACGTGTCCTCGGTTTTTATGGTCAATCCCTGGATGCACTGCGGTGGTGCCCTCCCATTGGGACTGCCACGAAACCCCATGTGTCACTGGCTAGGTTTCATCCACTGTCCAACGGGCTCCCCTTTTGGATACAGTGGGGACACTCCCTCAGACCAAGTTACTCACACCTGGACACATGTAACATGCATAACTAACAGATCAGGCTCCCCTAGAATGTAGCAAAACAAATGCTTTTTACTAGCACCTATCTAGGAGGGTGCTACACAAAAAAGCTACAAAACACATAAAAACGCCAGTAGCTTTGTAGTGAGTTTTTCAAATGTCCAGTGTGCAAGAGGCCTAATAGTTCTTGGTAATTGGTGCAGTTCTGTCACACAAAGGTGAGGAGACAGTCAGCCCCATGTAAACTCTGATAAGAGATTTGATTACTTAGAGCTTACACGGGACTGCCATTTTCTCACTCAAAGCTCTAAACAGAGTAGTGGGGGAGGGAAGGAAAGGAAGCATGTTCTATTGAGTAAAAAGGTAAGGAAAACAGGGGTTACTATCTATGATGACAAGGAATGCTTAAACCTAATTGGTAGTACTTTGGCCACATAAAATAAATTTGATCAATGCTTGTACAGAGGACAAGTAGCACAGCACGCACAAGAATTTGTGTGGCTTTGATTCATTCTGATTTTTTATGAGAAGTTTATAGCTGTTGGGAGCCACTTTCTACAGCCAGAACTTTCATTTTGGTTTTCTCAAACACAGTGAAATAAAACATTTTTATATAAATGAATCATAATGATCAACCAAACAGCACTTGGTTGATGTTAAACCTCCATTTAGTTTTTTTCTTATTTCTGCAGACTTTCATGTCTGGACTGCAGTAAAAGGCCACTTAAGGCCAAAATAATCAGAAATATTTGAAATTGGGTTGATGAAAGTTGACCTGATTATAGTGATATCAAACTTTATATTGCAGTTAAATATAGTCCACATACTACAGTGTGTGGATGAAACACAGCAAAGAAAAATAGAATTGAATGTGATTAGGACCTCTCTAGAACAAGGATTGCCTGCATATAGGAAATTATTTTCATTTGAACATTGTAGATGTGCAGAAAGCCTGTGCATAGATTCTATCTTCAGTGTTAGAAAAGGGGGACTCTAAGTGAACCATGTAATAAGATTTCAGCTTAATAAAATGTATTGGCTTCTGTCCCACATTTGCCCGGCTTTCTTTTGTGGCTGTGGAAAAAAAGGAGAAATGTTGGAGGCTGCATGTATTATTGTGCATTGAATTGGAAAATAAGAGTCACATTGTAACTGTGTGATGTCTGCATCCATTGTTTAGCTTACTGGATATTTTAAGTGTGTATTGTACGGATAGACCTGTGCAGTGCTGGAACAGAATAGCCTGTGCACCAAGGGATTCTCACAGTAACAATGGCCGGGACAATAACATTCTTCTTTTTGCTATATTTCATTCCTTCAATGAGTAAAAACTTTGCAAGTATATATTGACCTCTTTAACTGTATCATTATTGTATCATACATAAGCAACAAGGTTAAGACAAAAGTACCATGTATTGCTGTCCTTTAGTTATAAAGAAACAGCAATATATACCAAATTCATTCAAATTTCTATTCTGTTATTTATTTTGAAAATCATTCATTTACATAATATAGCCAGTTTCTTGGTAGACAGATCAGCTCCTATCCATCTACTAGCTCTATGGAGCCTATGGGACCAAAATGAGCAAGCTCACATGTCAGATCAAGTGGAGGAGCTCTAGTGTCATTATCAGGGGTAAGGATTGAAGACCAGTTGCTATAGCAGTAGCAGGACTACCACTGACCAGCAAGATATGTACACAGGCAGTCACCCTTACGGATGACGTGGGCTGACCTGAGGTGCAATGTCTAAGTACTAACTGGTGTTCACCGGAGCTCCTGATGGTGGAGATGAATTTTGTTGGTGTTAGTACCAGGTCGGAGTCCTCAGGATTGCCCCACCAGTAGCTGAGCAAGCCAGGGTCCAGTAGCAGATAAGCAAGTAGGGCTCAAACAGAAGCGTAGTCAGAAAACAAGTCAAAAGTTAAGTAAGGAGTAGCTGCAGGATGGTATCAGTCAGAAGCATAGTCAAGGGACAGGCCAAGGGTTGATAACGAGTGGTACCAAAATATGGAAGGCAGCAGGGAAGACAGGAGCAAGATACTGGCTGAAGAGAGATCAATAATTTAGCAAACAGAAAGTGCAGAGTCATGGCTTAAATCAGGAAGTTCATAGGAGGAGCAAAAAGTTCAAGCTTTAAGACAAAGAAGGTTCAAGGCAGGATCATCCAAGGAATTGTTCAGTGAACTGTCCAGCATTCTCAACATTGCCTGACACAGCAGAGGTTCTGGGTTCAGTCTGCAGCTGAATACTGCAACCTCTAGATAGTATATATTTATATAGATAGCAGTATTCAAAACACATTAACAAAAAAACTGTAAAAACATTATTTGTTAAGTTTTTTTTTGTGCATTTTTTAGCCTATGATAGGAGAAAACAAATGGAGCAGGATTTATAACAGTGTACCAAATAAAGCTTTATATGTCTGTCATGTAACTGGTTGACAACTAACAAAAAGAAGCACAGAACTATACAATAAACAAATAAATATCAATGTCTCTATGTATTTGAATCCGAAATTAATATGAAGAGATTCAAAATATATAAAAAAGTTATATGTGGTACCAACAAATATGAATCAAAATCTGTATAACCAAAATCAAACAAGTATGAATATTAAAAAGTGTCAACAAATCTAAATACAAGAAATACAGTACTCAAAAAGGATTAAGCTCCAAAAGGAATTCCCAAAAAAGTCCACTCAGTTGTGATGGTGAACAGAAAATTACATTGCCAACACAGGATTCTTACCAGGTGGATTTGACCACTGTGCAAAAGATGGTCATACAGTGCATATAGAGTTTAATCCTTCAGGTCTAAAAGCACCTGCTTCTACACATCATGGGAGATGTTCCCAAATTCCCTTGCATAAACACCATAAAAAAATATAAGATAGATGAATACATTTTCAGCGTGAACTCACAATGATGACTACCTAAGTAGGGATCCACAGCTGAACACTAAAGGACAATCACATAAAGCCTCTAAAAAAACATAAATAAAAAGTGCAGCACAATCATATAAAAATGACACATAATAAACCATATGTGTCTAAACAACAATATATAGGCTGGTAAATATGAGTCCATTGATATGAGGAAGCAAATTTCCAGTCTATATGGTTCAGAGATAAGTAATAAGTAAGCAGGTAAGTGCAAGTCCTCTAGTATAGGAAACTGAGCTCCATTCTGTAAAATGCAGGGCTAGATATAGGGAGAGTTCCTCAGTGGGTACACAGAGCAAAGACCAAAGTGCTGATATCAATTCATGCAATGATTTCTTAGGTGCTCCTATATTCCCACCACCAAGGCATTATCTGCCTCCCACCTCCAGACCCAGACCCTGCAGGGTCAGACAGCATAAAAACCAGATATCCAATAGCTCCAATCTTCATATACTGGAGATAACTATCCTGGACCTCTTCCACAATAAGCACATGTAGAGGGAAAGGAAGCAAAAATCTAGTGCTCTCCGTAAAGTAGAAACTTTTTATTATAGTAAAAAGGTTGCACGATAAATACAAGCATCTAGCAGGGTTCCCCACTGATGAAGTCTCGACCACACAAGGACTTTAAATATTTAAAGAGTGGGGTGGTGACACCGCCCCCTTGTGACATTATCATACTGGGTCGGTGATATCACAATAGGCGGTGCCACCAGATGATGGCACTGGGTGGCCCTGCCCCTTAGCTATTTAGGAACTGTTTGACAGCAGCGCAGGTAGATGACGGGAGCCTTCGGTGAGATCAGAGCTTTTTTTATTTCTTTTTTCAGGTCGTCAGTGGCAGCGGGCATTGTGATTGACGATAGATCTACACCAGGGGATGTTTTTAATAAAGAAATTGTCAAAAACTCTTTTTGACACTTTTTTTGACCACCCCGTACTCATTCACATGGGAGGGCAGGATCTAGAGGTCTCAGATTCCGATAAGCTCCCTGTCCACAGACCCCTATAACCATTGGCCAGGGTTGTGGGAAATATGCCCTTAGCCCCATCAACATGGGAACAAGGTGCTTTTGGGTTAGAGGAGCAGAGCCCCCTCTGTCCCAAGGCTCCCCCATGTTGAAAGCATGTGGCCTGGTATGGTTCAGGAGGGGGGGCTTGCTTACCCCCCTTTCCTGGCCAGACAGGCTCCATTTTTGGATAGTGGTCTGGTATGGATTTTGGGGGATCCCACACCATTTTTTTTTTAAATTTTGGCATAGAGTTCCTCTAAAATCTATACCAGACCCGAAAAGGCCTGGTATGGATTGGAGGGGGACCCCCACACTGTTTTTGTTTATGGATCGAATTTGTGTTCAGAACTGAACAGATGTGAAATTCAGATGTGTTCCCATAGAAGCCAATGAGCCTTGAATTTGCATCTGAATCACATTGCACTGCTCAGAAAATGCACAGGACTCTTTTTAAACTTGCAGCAAATTCGTACTGCTGCTGCAACGCATATATGTGAACCGGCTCCATAGAAAGCCCGTTTGATTCACATGTCATGTGAATCGGATGTGATTCAAAACTCATTCAATTTGCATATATGTGAACAAATGTGAATAAATGTAATAATCAGACTTTTGGGTTGATTTACTAATGCAAAATCTGGTGCAACTCTCATGGAAACCAGTTTTGAAATGGAAATCGGTTTCCATTTTTTTTTTTTTATTGTTTTTTTTTGTTAACGCCTAATTGAAGCATCAGACAGCATGGGTTCATGAAAGACAGAAGTTGTCAAACAAACCCGATTTCTTTTTATGAGGAGGTAAGTAAAACCTTGGACAGAGGGGTGGCTTTGGATGTAGTATACTTCGATTTCACAAAAGCTTTTTTGACACAGTTCCCCACACACGACTAATGTGTAAGGTAAAGTCTACAGGCTTGGAAAGATCAGTTTGTAGATGTATAGAAAACTGGCAAAAAGATAGAATTCAGAGAGTAGTGGGTTATTATTAGGGATGATCGAACTTTTGAAAAGTTCTGTTCGGCCAGAACATCCGAACTTCCCGAAAGTTCGGCCCGGATTTCAGAACCCCATTGAAATCAATGGGACCCAAACTTCGGTAATCAAAAAACACAATTTTTAAGACCTAAAACCCAATAAATGCCCCTAAAATGTGCCTAGGGTTCAGGGTCATGCCCCATTAACTATTAATCACACAAAAAAAAGTTCTTAAAAATTGTCATTTTTGATAAAAAAAAGCCAATTATTGAAAAAAAAAAAAAGAGAGATTTTTTGAAGTTTCAGCTCTGTAGCATGTCCAGAACCATGAAAAAATTACACCTATATGATCTTTTTTTTCTGGTTCTGGACATGCTACAGAGCTGAAATCCAAAGTAAAAATCAAAAAATCTCTCTTTTTTAAAATTTTTTCAATAATTGGCTTTTTTTATCAAAAATGACAATTTTTAAGAACTTTTTTATGTGATTTCATATCTGGGGGGTCTAAAAGGTGTACCTGTGAAGTTTCAGCTCTGTAGCATGTCCAGAACCATAAAAAAAAGGATTGTTTGTATTAGAACACGTTCAGCTCAGGGGGTTGGCTTCTCTTCTCGGTTTTCACACCTTGCCGGTTTAATAGCAGGCATTTTTTTGGGTTCTTTGCAGTCAGGAAAAACATCTGAACTTGTGTATAGTGGTACTGTGCACGAGTTCAGATGTTTTGCCTGCCTCCAAAAACCCCCAAAAAATGCCAGCAAAAACACACCTGGGCATTTTTTTTTGACGCTAGCGTTTTTTTGGCATTTTTTGGGGTTCTTTTGAGGCAGGCAAAACATCTGAACTTGTGTATAGTGGTATATATACGCACATAATTATATGTATATAGACACCTAGCCATATATAGGTGTGATAGTAGCAGAAATATATTACTGTAAATGATTTCATTAGCGCAAGCATATATTTCTGCTACTATCACACCTATATATGTCTAGGTGTGTATATAAATATATGTATGTGTGTATATATACACCACTATACACAAGTTCAGATGTTTTGCCTGCCTCCAAAACCCCCCAAAAAATGCCAGCAAAAACACACCTGGGCATTTTTTTTGACGCTAGCGTTTTTTTGGCATTTTTTTGGGTTCTTTTGAGGCAGGCAAAACATCAGAACATGTGTATAGGGGGTATATATACACATATATGTCTGAATATATACCCCTAGACATATATAGGTGTGATAGTAGCAGAAATATATTACTGTAAATGATTTCATTAGCGCAAGCATATATTTCTGCTACTATCACACCTATATATGTCTAGGGGTATATATACAGACATATATGTGTATATATACCCCCTATACACATGTTCAGATGTCATGTCTGACATCAAACATGTCCTCAAAAGAGCACTGGCAGTGGCAACCCCTGCAGCATGAAAAATGCTTGCTGGTGAGAAGCCATTTTCCTGTCCCGAAGCAACTCAGAGAAATGATCATTTCTCTATAGCGGTCACCCTGCTATGGAAGGGTTTTGTCACCCTTCCATAGCAGTCACTGTAAGTTAACCCTACACTACACTACGGTCCCCTTACACTTAACACTTTCCCTACAGAAACTAAATTTTTGAAGCTAACTTAAGTGTAAAGGAGCACTCTAACTACACTAGATATCCCTTTCCTCACACTAATAAATGATAAATGACACTTTTAAAGTAAAATTAACAGAACTGCTTCCACTCTCTTCCATGTCCAGTATAACAATGCTAGGAATATGGTGGGGGCTATCTTATATACTGGGGGGCGTATTCACTATTGATTGGTCTAGGGACCCCCTAGTCACTCCATTCACATTCCTAGCATTCTCCTGCCCCCTCAATTGGCTTTTGCTAATGGTTCTGGTCCAATCACAGGCTTTTAAAGCCCATTTCCTAAAGCATTGCATTTTGGTCGGTTCTGGTTGCCGAATTCTGAACTTTTTGGGCAAAAAGTTCTAAATTCGGCCGAACCTCGAACACCCAATCTTCGGGCTGAGCCGATGGTTGACCCGAACCGTTCGATCATCCCTAGTTATGATTCTTACTCTGAATGGTCTAAGGTTATCAGTGGTGTACCAAGGTTCAGCTTTGGGACCCTAACTTTTTAATATCTTTAAAAAATTATATAGGGTCTAGGATTAAAAGCACCATTTCAGTTTTTGCAGAAGATACCAAGCTTTTCAGTGGAATAACTTCCTTACAGGATGTCTCCAACTTACAAGCTGACCTCAATGCACTGTTTCATTGGGCAGCTATGTGGCAAATGAGGTTTAATGTTGATAAATGTAAAGTTATGCACTTGGGGGCAAAGAATATGCATGCATCATACATACTAGGGCAAGTAGAACTGGGGGAATCCATAGCAGAGTGGAATCTGGGTGTTCTGGTAGACCCTAAGCTTAATAATAGCATACAATGCCAAGCTGCGGTTTCCAAAGCAAGCAAAGTCCTTTCTTGTATTAACAGAGGCATGGACTCCAGAGAGAGAGATATCATTTTGCCCCTATACGAATCATTAGTAAGACCTGGAATATGCAGTTCAGTTTTGGGCACCAGTTCTTGAAAAGGATATCGGGGAACTGGAGAAAGTGCAGAGAAGGGCAACCAAACTGATAAGAGGCATGAAGGAGCTCAGCTATGAGGAAAGATTAGAGGAAGAGAGTTTATTCTCTCTTGAGAAGAGGAGATTAAGGGGGGATATGATTAACATGTATAAATACATAAGGGGTCCATATAGTGAACTTGGTGTTGAGTTATTCACTTTAAGGTCAACACAGAGGACAAGGGGGCACTCTTTACGTCTAGAGGAAAATAGATTTTGTCTCCAAATACGGAAAAGTTTCTATCAATGTGGAATAGACTCCCTCCAGAGGTGGTACTGGCCAGCTCACTAGATTGTTTTAAAAAAAGGCATGTTTTTTTAAAAAGGTGTACATAATATAAATGAGTACTAATTGTTATAGGTAAAGTTGATCTAGGGAATATCTGATTGCCTCTCCAGGGATCAGGAAGGAATTGTTTTCCCCTGCTGTAGCAAATTGGATCGTGCTTTGCTGGGACTTTTTTGCCTTCCTCTGGATAGGGTTGGACTGGATAGGATTGGATAGGATTGTGTATATGGGATTGTATGGCTGGGTTTTCTTTACTGTTTTTTGTTTGGTTGAGCCAAATGGACTTGTGTCTTTTTTTAACCTGAATAACTATGTAACTATGTAACTATGAACAGGCTGAAGTTAGAAGCTGATTGGCTACCATGCACTATATTTTGCACTCTCTAGTTTTAGGTAATCAACCCCTTTGTTGAATATATTTTGGGGCAAATGTATGATGGTGCACAAATTATGTAAACATTGTGTTCGAAAAAGTCCACTTTCCTGTAATTTTTTACCATATTTTATTTATTCTTAATAAATATTAATGAAATAAAAAATATAAGTATCCACATTTGCCACCCATTTGTCCTAAAAGGTGATGTACTGTATAATCCCAAAGGGTTGAACCTAAAAGATGTAATTTGCGATATTGACAACAACAGGGTCCTACCACTTCTGGGCCATATAAATGCAACGCAATGGCAAACCATTGACATGTAAGTTGTTAGCCGTTGACAGCCAGACGTCACTGAGCCCTGCCATGTTCCCACCAAAAAACTAAGGCATGCTTATATGGTATCTTTGTGCATGGGACAGCTAGCCGAACACATTGTTGAATGCAGTTTTTACCACAACCTCACTGTGTTTGCAAAACTCATACACTTTTGTTTAAAATTTTGCATATACATTCTTTGCCTAATTTCACAACCAATTGCATTTTGAAAATGTAGGGTCCTAAGTCCAAGTTATACCTGTTGCTAAAAATCTTGAGGGGTCTACTTTTAAAAATAGAGTCATTTTGAGTTGGTTTCTGAGGTCTTGCCACTTCTGAGCCACTGTAAATGTAGTTTGGTGGCAAAAAATGGACATGACAGTTTTCAGGCATTGACAGCTAGAATGCCCGCTCTTGTTTCCCTATCCTGTCAAGTTCATATCATGTGAAGTGCTCATGTATAAAAAAAATAACCGAGAAAATGCAACATGAAACAATACATTTTTAATTTACTTAATTTTATATTAGGATCACTTAAATTAATTATTTCAAAATGTTCAAAACATTTACATTCTAATACTTAAGACTGTTTTCTACCTAAAATAGTTCAGTTTTTGAAATTTTTAATACTATTTTCAAACAGACAATTTGTTGTCATATCATAGTGTGAAAAAAGTTTCATAAATAAAATCTAACATATACATCATTGGTTCTACACCATATATTTTATACATACCTTTGAAAAAACAGGCAAATTCAATATACTTTGATTCTAGACTAATAAAAAAAGTTTATTTCAGAAAAAAAAAAAAAAAAACATTGTGCCACATTGTTTATATTTTTTTGTTTTGTGGTCAAAATCATCAGAAACATTTTAGCCATTTATTCTGTTATTTACAAAAAATACCTAAAGTATATCATTTATTGTATAGTAGCCAAAGAAACTACTAACTGTCCCCTAAATCAAGAATGACTAGGTTTACTGCAGAACAAAACAGCAATTATAGGACATTGTATCACATGCCCAAAACCCCCAAAAAAGGGACTATTTAGGTTAAAGGTTTTGAGACTTAAAGGGTATAAAAAAAAACAAATACTGCTTATACAATTGTGACACAAGTCATATTGTAATTTAATGTTATAAAAAATGACTATTGCTTTTCAATCTGCAGCGCTGTAATTTGCTGTAAAATGCAATGCAATATGGCTACCTGGACATAGCTGGTGTACAGATTGCCCCCTAAAAATGTCATTTCCTGCTTGTGTAAATGGCTTACTGATTTTTTCAGAAGTCTACACTAAGGTACAAGTCAGATTTTTGGCAACCCCTGCAACAAAAATATCATTTTTTGTGAGATACTCCCAATAGGAAATCATGACTAAAGGGATGCGGGCCCTGCCAATTTCCTCATTAGAGCCCTGCAGGTGCAGCAGCTGATCCATAATTATAAAATCACTGCCATACAGATTCACTGTATTGCACGAGGACACAGACAAATAAACATCTATTTCTTCAGGATAACAAAAAGGTGGAAATCTGCAGCAAAGTTTGTTAAAATCCTTTACAATGTACATAGATCACCCAGAGGGGAATGATTTTTTTTTTTGAACAAAAGTCGAGTTACGTTTTAAGTGTATATATACAGTATACAGTATGTAATATTAGTTAAGTAATTAGTCATAGGCTGCTAAATTTGACCTAGGCTTCTAGGCATCAGTGATCTCTGATCAAAGAAGAGATGCAAAAATAAATAGTTTTTGCAAAACAGTATTGTTTTTCTAAAAATAAATTATGTATGTATCACTTCTGTATCATAAGTAATAACAGCATTATTGTCAAATCAACAGGTTCATAGTTAAAGTGTAAAACACACAATCAAATGGGGCACTCAGCGGGAGGTTCGCCCGCCGATGAGCACCCCATAATGCACTGCGCTGGTGCAGTGAATAAATTACTGATGATTGGCCAAAGCATGCACATGACCTGTATGCTTTGGCCAATCACAGCACAGTGTCCTGTCAGAGCCATGATTGGCAAAAGGCAGCTTGGCTCAGGGGCCACAACCCACACTATATAAAGCTGCTGCTATCATAGTGTATGGTAATAGAGGTTAGGCAAGTAGTTAGTGGATAGTGAGTTGAGTTAGATTAGTGCAGCCAGTAAAGGTGAACAGGCATGCCCCACTTTTATAATGTATAGATATGTTGTAGTCCTGGGTCCCCTCTCAGTGCTCCCCAAGTTTTGTGTCCCTGTTACTTATAGTTCGTGAGCAGTGCCATGAGAAGCTGACTGAGATTTCTCATAGATGCCAATGTTAAAAACAAGAAGCATTGCCATCAAGCTGACTGAGATTTCCCATAGACGCCAATGTTAAAGATAGGGAGCAATGCCATGTCAAGCAGACCAAGAATTCCCATAAATGCCAATGAGCTCTTAAAATTGGTCTAAGCTGGAAGGGGGTGAAAGTGCAATGTATTTAAGTGGTTAAGGGGAACCCTGACAGAATAAAAAAAAAAAAAAAGAAAATGGTGTGGGGTCCCCCCCAGCTCTATGCCAGGCCCTTATCTAAGCAAGCAGCCTGGCTGGCCAGGATGGGGTGGGGACGAGCGAGCGCCCCCCCCTTCTGAACCATCCCAGCCCACTTGCCCTCAACATGGGGAGGGTGCTTTGGGGACAATCCTGGGCTGTGGTTGTCGAGGTCTGTGGGTGGGGGGCTTATCGGAGTCTGGAAGCCCACTTTAACAAGGCCCCCTCCCCTATTTGAATGGATATCGGGTACATCATACCCCTACCCATTCACCAAAAAAGTGTACATAAAAAAAAAAAGTGTCCCCTGATGTAAATCCATCGTCAATAACGTCCCCCGCCACACCCAAAAAATAGAAAGAAAAAAAAAGACGCTCCTGCCTCTTCACATGCCTACCAGGTAATGAGCCGCTTGAGACATGACAGCTCTTTTATAGGAATGGGGCGGGGACACCCAGTTACATCACCCGGTGGCACTGCCCCATTCTGACATCATGACGTAATGCACTGCACTGGTGCAGTGAATAAATTACTAACATGACGTCAGAAGGGGCGGTGATATAACCGGGTGTCCCCGCCCCTTTCCTATAAAAGAGCTGTCATGTCCCAAGCGGCTCATTAGCCGGGAGGCGTGTGAAGAGGCGGGAGCAATATTTTTTTTTTTTTCGGGTGTGGCAGGAGATGTTATTAACGATGGATTTACATCAGGGGACACTATTATTTTATTTTTATTTTTTAATACATTGTTTAATACATTTTTAATGTAACCGGGTGTCCCCGCCCCTTTCCTATAAAAGAGCTGTTATTTCTCAAGCAGCTCATTACCCAGTAGGCATGTGAAGAGGCAGGAGCGCCTTTTCTTTCCTTTCTATTTTTCGAGTGTGGCGGGCGACGTTATTGACGATGGATATACATCGGGGGACACTATTTTTTTTTTTTTTAATAAAGGACTTGTCAAAAACTGGCTTTTGTGTTTATTTTTTTTTTTTGTACGTTAAAATTAGGTTTTTTTTGTTTTTGTTTTTCAAATTTTTGACCCTTGCATCACATAGTAACTGGATTTAAGACTTGTTTATAATCCCACAGCCTTTTGATGAACTTTAAATAGTTAAATATTTCAATAGTTTATGTAGCTTACATTCTACAAAATACATTAAGGATAACAAAACATGCAGATTGGCGGGCGTGGTTTGCGCGGGCTCAGTGATGGACGTCTGAATCTGAGCTCCAAGCCGAGGACCAGGGAATAATACCGCATCGACAGGACATCAAGCCTCTAAAACCGCCAGCCTACACCCGGATCCTCCACCGACCGCCGCAATGTCATCCAGGAAGCGCAAGGAGGAATACCGGCCAAAGAAACTGACGGCCTTCTTCCACAGACCGGCGCCGCATGAAACATCCCAAGATGGCGCCGCTGACGGAGGTAATACACAGCCATCCGCCCACTACACTGACCTCCCTGACTCAGATCCACGGCCTAGAGAGGGAGAACCCCCCACATCACCCAGCGGGGACCCCACATCCTCATCCCCGACCACAGGCAGCCCTGCTAAGGCCAGGATGCGGATGGATTCGCCTATCCACCAGGCCGCAACTGCCAGCAGTGATCTTAGTCAGCTGCAAGCGGACTCCTCCATCATATCCCCAATAGCTGCATTTCAGACTACGGGCCAACCAGTGATAGACTCCACATTAAAAGAGATGATGCTGTTACTACAATCCTCACTCATGACCAACTTATCCGCCTTGGTCCACAAATGCGCACAAGATGTTAAGCGTATTGACACCAGAGTTCACTATGTGGAGGAAAAAATGGAGGAATGCACCAGCACTGTCAATGATCTTATAGACGCTTACGAACACCAAAATAATGACATGCTGTGGGTCAAATCCAAACTTGCGGACTTAGAGGATCGTTCACGTCGAAACAACGTGAAGATCCGGGGGGTCCCAGAGTCGGTCCTTCCGCACAACCTGCAGGACTACGCCCATACTTTGATATCTACATTGCTGCCAGGCCTTGCTCCTATGGAGATGGCCATAGATCGCATTCATAGAATCCCGAAGCCTAGACACCTTGATGACTCTGTACCTAGAGATGTCCTTATGAAAATACATTTCTACCAAGTAAAAGAGCAGCTCCTCTCAAAAGCCAGATTGCTACCTTCTCTTCCACAACCCTATGAAGGCTTGCAGCTATATGCAGACCTGTCCCAATTTACCCTCCAGCAAAGGAGGCAATTGAAAACCATTACTAAGGCCATGAACAACCATAAGATCACCTACAAATGGAGGTACCCGGCCACCCTGCTAGTTCATCACAATGGAGTACAGCACAGTATCTCATCTGTGTCCAAGGGGATGCAACTGCTTCACACGTGGGGGATTATCCCTGATCCATCCCGGGATGGTCACCCTCCGCCTCCCGTCACCGCCTACCCCCCTAAAGAGCAGAGGCACTCGCACTGTCAGGGCGACAGGCTGAAGTGATGTTTCACTATACCGACCTTTCCACAAGTTCCCTGGATTCCAAAAGGCTCATGCAAATGAAATTCCCCCACACGTTCAACAGTGACGCAGCCCTCGCTGTTGAAAACAGTCTTATTTTCGACTGTTGTTATTGTCTTTTTTTTATTCTCTTCCCCCCCTTTTTTTCTCTTTCCCTTTTACCCCCACCCTTTCTCTGTACCTTACATTTGTTTGCTTCTAAGCAGTGCACATCGATCTTGCACGAAACAGTGAACCCAGTGCCCCGGCTACCAGGCTCTGAAGACGGACATCTACCAAACTCTTCTTCTGCGGACCCCATCACCACAACCCCGGATAACAGTCCAGGTCCTGAAGAGTCACCAACCGTGAGTCTAAATACCTTACTGACACCTCTCACATACCACTATGCCATTTAGAGTTTTGTCCCTCAACGCTAGAGGCCTAAACCACCCAGCCAAGAGGATCTCGCTGTGGAAAACAGCATTAGCGCAAAATTGCGACATCCTTTGCGTGCAGGAAACGCACCTCTCCTCCACCAAACCCCCTAAATGCAGCCATGTTCGTTTCCCACATGTGTTCACAGCCAATTTCACAAAAAAAAAAAGAGGAGTTCTAATCGCAGTGCGGGACACAGTTTCATTCCAGCTACACCAATCCTATGAGGACCCCTTTGGACGCTTCCTCATCCTACTGTGCACCATAGACAATGTTCCTCTAACCTTGGTCAATCTATAAGCACCCAACCAGCGGGAAATCCCCTTTCTTCGTAAATTATACAAAAAAGTTGCATCGGTCCAGAAAGGGCACCTTCTTTTTTGCGGGGACTTTAACTCAGTTCCGGACCCAGCGCTTGACTCTACCTCTTCCAGCAGAAGGGGATCCCAATTACTTCATCCCTTCCTCCATGAATGCGACCTTTATGATGCTTGGCGTTGCAGCCACGCAGCCGAGAGGGACTATACCTTTCTTTCACCACAGCACAATACGTATTCACGTATAGACTTATTTTTGGTAGACAAATGGTTGTTACAATCAATATCTGATGCTTGTATCCACACCTCCACCTGGTCAGACCACGCGCCGATAAGCATTGACATCAGGGGACGTAGCCCCCCCCCCCAAATTCTTACCTATGGCGAACAAACAATTCCCTCCTCCAAAATCCTGCCCACATTGACCATCTGCGGGACCAACTAACGGCTTTCTTCGCAATCAATCAAGGCTCCGTGGGGGACCCGATGGTGGTGTGGAATGCCCATAAGGCATTTATCAGGGGCCTACTAATACAACTAGGCTCTAAAGTGAAGAAAGAGAGAATGTCCAAGATTGACAGGTTGACGGCAGACATTCGCTCCACAGACAACCTAAACAAGACCAACCCCTCACCACAGCTAGCTTCCAAACTCTTCAACCTACGGTTAGAACTTAGATCTCTATTTCTCACAACGTACGAAAAATCACAACGCAAATTTAAAGCCACAACATACACGATAGGCAATCAAGCAGGTAAAGCCATGGCCAATAGAATCAAGGGCCAAAGACTCAAAGCCAAAATCCCATATATATACCACCCCAACACAAACGACAAACTGACCAATCCACAGTCCATTGCAGACGCCTTCAGCTCTTACTACAGTAGTCTCTATAACCTGAAAGACGATGCCTCCACCCACGTCCCTTCTCAAACAGAAATAGCTTCGTTTCTAAACTCTGTTTCCCTTCCCAAACTGACAGACTCCCAACTGGCAGACCTGAACAAACCTTTCCATCCCAATGAAATCTCGCAAATCATATCCAACCTCCCACCCAACAAATCCCCAGGTCCTGGTGGACTGTCAAGGGAATACTACAAATCCTTTCGGCAAACACTCACTCCCCATTTACTAATGGTCATCAATAAAGCTATTTCTAAATCGGAATTTCCACCCGAAATGCTCTCAGACACAGTCATCACCCTGCCCAAACCGGAGAAAACTCCTAACTCCCCGAAAAATTTCCGCCCGATATCCTTACTCAATATAGATATCAAAATCTTCGCAAAACTACTGGCCAATAGACTAGTAAACGTCCTACCCACACTAATCCACAAAGATCAGTCGGGCTTTGTCACAGGAAGACAATCCTCAGACGCCACTAGAAAGCTCATTGACCTCATCTTTCACGCCGAACAATCTAGGACGCCTTCTCTGCTCCTCTCCTTGGACGCAGAGAAGGCGTTCGACAGGGTCAACTGGGCGTACCTAACAGCGACTCTTGACGTATTTGGCTTTCGAGGTCCGATCCATAGTGCAATCCTTGCCCTGTATTCTCACCCGTCGGCCACAGTGTTCACCTCAGGTATGCAATCGGCCCCGTTCAAGATCACCAATGGCACTAGACAGGGATGCCCCCTGTCCCCGCTGATTTTTGATATTATAATGGAACCCCTAGCCGAACACATCAGGTCTAACCCATGAATATCTGGCATCAAAATAGGCCCCCAGGATCACAAAATAAATCTTTTCGCGGACGATGTTATTATAGCCCTATCCAACCCTCTGACATCCCTCGCAGAAACACAAAAAGTATTAGCCCAATTTAGTTCCGTCTCGTACTACAAAGTTAACGAGTCCAAATCCTCTATTCTAAACTTAGGCATTGATGGTACGTCCTGTAACCTTCTCCAGCAACGCTTCCCATACACATGGGCGGAGCACACTATCCCATATCTTGGTATTCAGCTCTCTAGTACCACCAATAGACTATTTCACGATAACTACACCCCGTTCAAACTCAAATTGCAACAAGACCTGGACAAAATAGCGAAACATGAATTCTCATGGGCTGGCAGACTGGCTGCCTTCAAAATGATGCACCTCCCACAAATCATTTACCTGTTTAGGACTCTACCAATCCCGCTCCCACGAAGTTACTTTCACTCGCTTCAAACTATCTTATCGCGATACATCTGGCAAGGCAAGCGACCCAGATGCTCACACAGTAAACTGATTCCACACAGATCAGCCGGAGGCATGGGATATATAGATTTCCATGATTATTATATGGCATCTATATTGTCACAACTCAAGGACTGGATATCTCCCACTCCAGACACACTATGGGGCTCCATAGAAACCTGTCTTGCGCCCAAAAAGGCCCTTCTTCCGTGGCTAATGAGCATACCATTAGGCAACCCCATCCCCTCCACCTGCTCACCCCCCATGTTGGCATCAATCAGAGCATGGCTCACACTTTGCAATGCACCGTGCTCCGCCACACAGGCATCCCCGGTAAAAACCCCACTGGCGGCCCTGGAACACCTCTCCCCCGACCTCTCTATTTCTGCTTGGTCCAATAAGGGCATACGCTTCATAGAAGATTTGTACACGAATAACAAACCTAAACCTTTTGAACAGTTAAGCCGAGAGTTCGATATCACACAAAGGGACCTGTATCAGTACGTCAGAGTACGGCACTGTCTGTCCAAAACTTTGCACAAACCCTGCTCTATTCTACGTCAAGCACATACATTTTATTTCTCACCCCGAACCCCTCAGAAGGGCATATCTCTCTTCTACAACCTACTACACAATAAACGGGATTTCGTCAAAAGCGACCACATAACTAAATGGGAGAAGGATTTAGGTTACACTTTCACAGATAATCAGTGCACAGCAACCTACAAAGGGACACGTTGCACCAAACTGTGGGAACTATCACAAAGACTGCTGCTTAGGTGGTACTTAACTCCTGACAAAACATGTCACTTTACAGTACGTACGACAGACAGGTGTTGGAAGAGCTGCGGACAAAAGGGGGATATCTTCCACACATTCTGGACATGCCCCGCTTTGTCCAAGTTCTGGACCGAAGTATTTGACCTATTGTCTCACGTTATCCACTTGACGGTTCCGCCTGATCCAAGTATGGCCCTATTAAATCTTAACCTGGATCGTCTTCCTCCCCCCACGAGAATCACTGCTCTTCATATTTTTCTTGCAGCCAAATTGACCATAGCCAAAAGGTGGAAAACTCCAAATCCTCCCCCACTTGGAGAAGTGATTGAACTGGTGCACACACACTACACTTATGAAAAACTGATGGCAAGCGCTAATAACAACATGACTAAGACACTCAAAAAATGGCAACCATGGACTGACTGTGGGTTTCCCCTCCAGAACCCGGCCAATACTGACCAGTCCTAGTTATCTTTGGAACACTCTAGGTAGTTGTACGTATCTCTAAGGTTGTCTTCACTGGCTTGGTAACCTTACATAACGCAAATGAGGTTCACTCGAATGATTACTCTTTGACCTTTTCCGTCTCCTTCTTCCCTTCCCCCTCTCCATCCTACCCTTCTCACTTTTCCCCACACCAGGTGGTCTACCTTACTTATATGGGGTCACTAAGCGTGCCCTTTCTTCACATTACGGACAAAATGTTTTAGTTACTGGATTGCATGCTTGCCTCAAGTGTTTAGATGTGGATACGTACTGGTTCATATACTGACATCCTCCTAGGACACAGTATGTTCCCCAAGGGGTGACCGGGGCAGGATGGCAGAATTGTTAATGTTATGGTTGGACTAGCTCATATGTATTCACTTTTTACGTTGTCAAGTTGTTTGTACTTGCGAAGACTCCATGTGTCTTGAAACTTTTGTAATGCCATGTTATATCCACTTGGTTGATTCCACTTGTTATGTTTGATAATATTCAATAAAAACTATTGCATTAAAAAAAAACATGCAGATTGAGGCTGAACTTTTGAAAGTTTTAAAAACATTTTTCTTGCATTGATACATGTTCCCCAGGGCAGTATCCAGGTCTCCATACACTTTTTATGGCAATAACTTGCATATAAGCCTTTAAAATGAGGACTTTTGATTTTTCATGTTCGTGTCCCATAGACTTTAACCACTTGCCGACCGCTGACATTGCTGCTACTGCAGCAGAGCGGCTCGGCTAGGTCCAGCGGCGTAGATCTACGTCCGGCGCATTCACGGTTTGCAGGGCACGCTCCCGCGCGCCCTGCGAGCCGATCCTGGTCTGATTAGGCTCAGAAAAGATTAGTCACCAGATGCAGACCAATGATTTTTGGTCTGGATCTGGTGATCAGTTCTGGCCAATGGCATCATGTCCCCTGCCTGTGTAATGTAAACACAGGCAGGGGAAGTGATGTAATTTTCCCTCCTGGAGCCCTTTCGGTTCCAGGAGAAGAAGTAGAGACATCTAAAACGTGAGTTCCACCAACACTACACTAACACTACCTCACATAGGCACATTTAACCCCTTGATCACCCCTGATCACACCCCAAACCCCTCACAGTGAACACTGTATACAGTGATATACAGATCTTTTACTGATCACTGTATTTAGTGTCACTTGTGACCCTAATTTGTGCTTGTGCTAGGCCCAAATAGGGTTAGGGCACCCGCCATCTATCCCCTAATAAAGTTTTAACCCCTTTATCTCCCCCAGTTAACCCCTTCACTCCCTATCACACAGTGCACTAATATATACAGTATATCAGCTAACTACTGATTACTGTATTAGTGTCACTTGTGATCCCAGTTTGCGCTTGCGCTAGGCCCAAATAGGGTTAGGGCACCCACCATCTATCCCCTAATAACCATTTAACCCCTTGATCTCCCCCAGTTAACCCCTTCACTCCCTATCACACAGTGCACTAATATATACAGTATATCAGCTAACTACTGATCACTGTATTAGCGTCACTTGTGACCTCATTTTGCACTTGCGCTAGGCCCAAATAGGTTTAGGCAACCTGCCATCTATCCCCTATAAAGGTTTAACCCCTTGATCTCCCCCAGTTAACCCCTTCACTGCCCTGTCACAGTGTTCATTATATACAGTGATTACCGATCACTGTATTAGTGTCACGGGTGGCGCTAGTTAGCGTCAGGGTCCCACCACACCACCGTCATTTAGCATCAGTTAGAGTCAATTACACTAACACACATACACACACACACATACCCATTACTAGTATAGTATTTGAACAGATCATTATCTGATCTGATCAGAACTATACTAGCGTCCCCATAGTTTAGTGTTCCCAAAAAGCGGTGTTTGCACAATCAGCACTGATTCCTGCCAGCACCTGTGTTTAGCCCCTCCGCCTAGCCCACCCTACCCAGGCAAATGCAGTAATCAATAGATTACTCTCACTTCCAAAAAACACAAATCACACAAAACCGTTAGCAGAGTCAGGCCTGATCTCTGCTAGCACTAGCAGTTTTTTTGCAGTTATATTGGTCCACTGACCCAATTCACTAAATGCACATGTTCTCTGCTGCTATGTCCAGAGCTCGATATGAACAAATATTTTGGTTCATGCATTTCAACGACAATGAACTCTGTCGTCCTCGGGGAGACCCTGAATATAATGGGCTCCACAAAATTCGGCCCCTCATAGACCACTTCAATCAGCGGTTTGCAGCCTTGTTTACCCCTGAACAAGATGTCTGCGTTGACGAGTCCCTGATAAAGTTCACTTGCCCCCAGCAAGCGTGCCAAATATGGGGTCAAACTGTACAAGCTGTGTGACAGGGCCACAGGCTATACAGTTAGTTTCCGTGTCTACGATGGAAAAGATAGCGCTGTGGAGCCCCCCGACTGCCCAGACTACATAGGGAGCAGCGGTAAGGTAATTTGGGACTTGGTGTCACCCTTATTCGGAAAGGGGTACCACTTGTACGTGGACAATTTTTATTCAAGCGTGCCACTTTTTAGACACCTCTTTCAATTACAAATTGGCTCTTGTGGCACTGTGCAATCTAATTGCCGGGGCTTCCCCCAACGGCTAGTAAATGCCCCACTGAGTCCAGGGGAGAGAGCCTGCTTGAGGTGCGATGAATTGCTTTCAGTGAAGTGGAGGGACAAACGGAACGTTTTCGTTGTGTCCTCCATTTACCCAGACACGGCAGTCGAAATTACTACGGTCACCATTGTTGTTGTTGAGAAGCCCCTCTGTTTCCACGACTATAACCGTAAAATGGGAGGGGTGGACTTCAACGAACAGATGATGGGACCGTACTTAATTGCCCGTAAGGCCAGACGCTGGTACAATAAAGTGTCTGTATACCTATTTCAATTGGCTATTTACAATGCTTTTGTCTTATACAAAGCGTCTGCCGTAACATTATCCTTCTTTCAATTCCAAGAAGAGATAGTCAGAGCCCTTCTGTATCCAGCTGGTGCTCCTGCCCAACTTCCCCAACCAGATGCAGTGAGCCGGGTGCATGAGAGGCATTTTCCGGAATTCCTCCCGAGTACCCCTACACAAAGATACCCCCAAAAAATATGCCGTGTCTGCAGCAAGCGCGGATTTAGGCGTGACACCCGTAATTATTGTCCCGACTGTCCCGACCGACCTGGTCTTTGCTGCGGTGACTGTTTCCATCGCTACCACCCACTAGTGCATTATTAGCGTAGGGTACAGCACGGCACAGTTTAGGGCACATTTACACAGAGCCTCAAAAGATGTTCGATGGCTATCGTCATTTTGAGAGACCCTAACCTGGAACTTTAACGTTGAAGAAAAAAAAAGTGTAAAATTTATTCTGTTCCTGTATACAAATCTATCTGCATATGCTAATGCAATCAGACTCACCTTACCTGATAGTGTATAAAATGTGTGGGTGTGGGTTCAATAAACAGTTCTTCTTGCTTACCCTCAACATAGAGTCTCATCTCATGTTTGTGGGAGAAGGCTATACCAGCTCTATCTCTCTTCTGCTTGGATCACTAAATCACTAGCTCTGGTAAGAGCAGTTCCTGCTCTACTTTACAGCATGCCTTCCACTAGGGGGAAGAGAACATCGCTGGCGGCAAAACCCCTCTTTCCATGGGGGCGTCCGCTACACTGTCAGTTTCAGAGGGCCTGACATTTCAAGATAGCACAACCCCCCCCCCCCAAATGACCCCATTTTGCAAAGTAGACACTTTTTGCTGAGAGGCATGGCGAGTCCATGGAATATTTTATATTTTGCCACAAGTTTCGGGAAAATTATTATTTCTTATTTTTTTTTTTTACACAAAGTTGTCACTAAATGATATATTGCTCACTAATGCCACGGGTATATGTGAAATGACACACCAAAATTAATTATGCTGCTTCTCCTGTGTACAGAGATACCCCATGTGTGAGACTAGCCGCGTACAGGACCCCGAAAACTAATCACCACCTTCAGGCTTTCTACGAGCGTAAATTGTTGATTTCACTTCTTACTACCTATCACAGTTTTGAAGGCCGTGAAATGCCAGGATAGCACAAAACTCCCCCAAATAACCCCATTTTGCAAAGTAGACATTTCAAGCTATTTGCTGAGAGGCATGGCGAGTATTTTGCAGCTCTCATTTATTTTGTAAAATGAAGAAAAAAAAAAAGGAAAATGCATTTTTTTTCCTCTTTTTTCAATTTCCAAAACTTTGTGACAAAAAAGTGAGATGTGCAAAACACTCAACATGCCTCTCAAAAAATAGCTTGGAGTGTCTACTTTGCAAAATGGGGTAATTTGGGGGGTTTTGTGCTATCTTGGCATTTCATGGCCTTCAAAACTGTGATAGGTAGTAAGGACTGAAATCAACAATTTAGGCACTTGGAAATAGAGATGGCCTTGCGGTTCGCCCGGCGGTCGGTTCGCGGTGAATTTTGCTTGTTCGCTAACTGCTAAATTTGTGAACACATGGTGTTGTTTGTGGCGGCCATATTAGTTTACATTGGGGAGAACTTTGACCCATGACACAGCCGTCAGGTGGAACGGGACAGCCAATTAAAACATTTCAGCACATGGACATGCCCCCTACCCTATAAATAGACCTGAGCTGTCAGCCATTTCACATTCCGCTTTTTGCCAGTGTAGGGAGAGGTCTGCTATGCTCATGAGGGAGAGATTGCCAGACACAAATAGCTCTGTGAAGATCCACAAAAGTCCTTTTCAGGGCTGGTATTTACGGTATAGGTCTACTAGTATCTTTTCAGGTTAGGGGCAGGTATCCAGTCGGTGCTTTAGGGGCAGTTAGAGATCGGCAGCAGTCACACAAATTGGTCTGTTTATGCCCTAAAAAGTCCTTTTCAGGGCTGGTATTTTGGTATAGGTCCAGTCTCTCTTCAGTATAGGGACAGGTATCCAGTCTGTGCTTTAGGGGCAGTTAAAAATCGGCATCTGCAGTGACACAAATCGCTCTGTTATTGTCCACAAAAGGAATTTAAAGGGCTGCAATTTTGGTATAGGTCTATTACAGTCTCTTCAGTATAGGGACAGGTATCCAGTCTGTGCTTTAGGGGCAGTTGAAGAGATCGGCTGCAGTCACACAAATCGCTATGTTAATGTCCACAAAAGTCATTTAAAGGGTTGCAATTTTTGGTATAGGTCCAGTCTCTTTATGGGTTAGGGGCAGGTATCCAGTCTGTGCTTTAGGGGCAGTTAGAGATCGGCAGCAGTCACACAAATCGCTCTGTTAATGTCCACAAAAGTCATTAAAGGGCTGCAAATTTTTTGGTATTGCTGTGCAGTGCACTAAAAAAGGGTTCGGGGAGGGGGGTAATCCCCAGTATAATATACTTTGTAGAAAGCTTATTATAGTGGATTTGTAGTATTATTGTGCTCTGTGCAGCATTGTGACAGGTGTGGTGACTGAGCGTTGCTGCAGCAATACTACACACAGTGACAAAAGCACTTATAATGTATTATAACTGGTGTGATAGACCAATGACCCCCCCCCCCCCCCCAATACCACATATTGAAGTGGGGTGTTATCTGAGTATACTTTTACATGTTTATTTATGTCCTGCAACAATATTGCCTCTTTTGCTCAGTTAAGTCTGATACACACAGTGCCAAACTCACTGGCCAATTTTTTTGAACTGCTGTGATAGACCAGTGGCCTCCCGATACAACATATTTAAGTGGGGTGTTATTTAACAGTATAATTTTCTAAAAGTGTATTTTAGTCCTGCAAAAATTTGGCCTCCTTCTGTGTAAACTGTGCTACACACATTGACAACAGTTACTCGCCAATTATTTGTTGAACTGGTGTAATAAACCGGTGGCCCCCCAATACCACATATTGAAGTGGGGTGTTATTTACCAGTATAATTTTCTAAGATTGTATTTTAGTCCTGCAAAAATTTGGCCTCTTGCTGTGTAAACTGTGCTACACACATTGACAACAGTTACTCGCCAATTATTTGTAGAACTGTTGTAATAAACCTGTGGCCCCCCAATACCACAGATTGAAGAGGGGTGTTATCTGATTATACTTTTACAAGTGTATTTGTGTCCTGCAACAATATTGCCTCTTTTGCTGAGTTAAGTCTGGTACACACAGTGCCAAACTCACTGGCCAATTTTTTGAACTGCTGTGATAGACCAATGGCCCCCCAATACAACATATTGAAGTGGGTGTTATTTACCAGTATAATTTTCTAAGAGTGTATTTTAGTCCTGCAAAAATGTGGCCTCTTTTGCTGTGTAAACTGTGCTACACACAGTGACTACAGTTACTGGCCAATTATTTGTAGAACTGTTGTAATAAACCTGTGGCCCCCCAATACCACAGATTGAAGCGGGGTGTTATCGGAGTATACTTTTACAAGTGTATTTGTGTCCTGCAACAATATTGCCTCTTTTGCTGTGTTAACTCTGATACACAGTGTCAAACTCCCTGGCCAATTTTTTTGAACAACTGGTGTGATAAACCAATGGCCCCCCAATACCACATATTAAAGTGGGGTGTTATCTGAGTAAACTTTTACAAGTGTATTTGTGTCCTGCAACAATATTGCTTCTTTAGCTGAGTTAGTCTGGTACACACAGTGACAAACTCACTGGCCAATTTTTTTAACTGCTGTGATAGACCAATGGCCCCCCAATACCTCATAATGAAGTGGGGTGTTATTTATCAGTATAATTTTCTAAGATTGTATTTTAGTCCTGTAAAAAGTTTGCGTCTTTTGCTGTGTTAACTGTGCTACACACAGTGACAACATTTACTTTCCAATTATTTGTAGAACTGGTGTGATAAACCTGTGGCCCACCCAATACCACAGATTGAAGTGAGGTGTTATTTAACAGTATACTTTTCTAAAATTGTATTTTTGTCCTGCAAAAATTTGGCCTCTTTTGCTGTGTTAACTGTGCTACACACAGTGACAACAGTTACTGGCCAATTATTTGTAGAACTGGCAGACTGACGGACCGGCAGATAGGGAGGAGAGGCAGGCAGAACTTGCATTGCACAAGAGGTACAAAGCAGACTGCAAATGTATCAGGAGCGAGTCATCAACCATGTACAGTCACATCTGGTGCTCCCAGGACGCCGTCACATGGCTCTGTAGTGTGGGATTTTTTAATGTGTCCGTTGCTGACAACAGTGTTGCCATCTGCAGCCTTTGCAGTGAATGCATTAATGGTGGTAAGCTCAACACTCACCTAGGGACCACTGCCTTAAGAAGGCACCTGAAATCCCATCACAGAACCCAGTGGGAGCAACACCGTCAGAACCCACAAAGCCACACTCCAGGCTCTCACCGTCCAGCCTCTTCTCCTTCTCCTTCTCCACTCCTGTCTCCTCACAGTTGTCCTCCACTCCACCTTCCATGATGCCGTTGTGATGTTGTTCTGGAAAAAGGCAGGCTTCTGTGGCTAAAATGTTGGAGCGTAAAAAAGGTGTCGAACTACATCCGGTTAACGGCCGATGTGGACGCTCTGAGGAGTGATGAACCCCTGGACTACTGGATGGGCAGGCTTGACCTCTGGCCAGAGCTTGCACAATTTGCAATGAAACTGTTGGCTTGCCGCCCGTCCAGTGTCCTGTCCGAACGTTCAGCGCAGCAGGGGGGATCGTGACCGATAAGCGCACTCGCCTTGCTCATGACGGTGTAGACTACCTCACATTTATAAAAATTAATGAGGCATGGATCTCTGAGGAATTCAACACATGTAACCAGTAGACCATGTTTCATTGAAATTCCTCATCACAGGTCACAAATATCTCCATCCACCCACAACAATTCCTGGTCCTTGTCTTCGCTACATACAGTGGCATAAAAGGCATTTCATGTCTATTGAATGGCTAATTTTTGGGGCCTATACAGGCCGACACTTACTTCTGTATACTGTGTGAATGCCAAATGTACCTCTAGCCATCAAATACTATGTTCTTTGCTGTCAGTTAAACCCATGTGAGCTAATTTTTGAAGCCTATGCAGGCCAACACTTACTTCGGTATCCTGTGAATGCCTAATGTACCTCTAGCCATCAAATACTCTACGTTCTTTGCTGTCAGTGAAACCCATGTGAGCTAATTTTTTCAGCCTATAAAGGCCGACACTTACTTCTGTATACTGTGTAAATGCCTAATGTACCTCTAGCCATCAAATACACTACGTTCTTTGCTGTCAATTAACAATTGTGGGCTTATTTGTGGGGCCTAAACAGGCCGACACTTACTTCTGTATACTGTGAATGCCTAATGTACCTCTAGCCATCAAATACTACGTTCTTTGCTGTCAGTTAAACCTATGTGAGCTAATTTTTGGGGCCTATATAGACCGACACTTACTTCTGTATCCTGTGTGAATGCCTTATGTATCTCTAGCCATCAAATACTACGTTGTTTGCTGTCAGTTAAACCCATGTGACCTAATTTTTGGGGTCTATATAGACCGACACTTACTTCTGTATCCTGTGTGAATGCCTAATGTACCTCCAGCCATCAAATACTACGTTCTTAGCTGTCAGTTAAACCCATGTGAGCTAATTTTTGGAGCCTATACAGGCCGACACTTACTTCTGTATACTGTGAATGCCTAATGTACCTCTAGCCATCAAATACACTACGTTCTTTGCTGTCAGTTAAACCCATGTGAGCTAATTTTTGCAGCCTATACAGGCAGACACTTACTTTTGTATACTGTGAATGCCTAATGTAGCTCTAGCCATCAGAAACACTACGTTCTTTGCTGTCAGTTAAACCCATGTGAGCTAATTTTTGGGGCCTATACAGGCCAACATTTACTTCTGTATCCTGTGTGAATGCCTAATGTACCTCTAGCCATCAAATACTACGTTCTTTGCTGTCAGTTGAACCCATGTGAGCTAATTTTTGCAGCCTATACAGGCCGACACTTATTTCTGTATCCTGTGTGAATGCCTAATGTACCTCCAGCCATCAAATACACTATGTTCTTTGCTGTCAGTTAAACCCATGTGAGCTAATTTTTGGAGCCTATACAGGCTGACACTTACTTCTGTATACTGTGAATGCCTAATGTACCTCTAGCCATCAGATACACTACGTTCTTTGCTGTCAGTTGAACCTATGTGAGCTAATTTTTGCAGCCTATACAGGCAGACACTTATTTCTGTATACTGTGTGAATGCCTAATGTACCTCTAGCCATCAAATACTATGTTCTTTGCTGTCAGTTAAACCCATGTGAGCTAATTTTTGAAGCCTATGCAGGCCAACACTTACTTCGGTATCCTGTGAATGCCTAATGTACCTCTAGCCATCAAATACTCTACGTTCTTTGCTGTCAGTGAAACCCATGTGAGCTAATTTTTTCAGCCTATAAAGGCCGACACTTACTTCTGTATACTGTGTGAATGCCTAATGTACCTCTAGCCATCAAATACACTATGTTCTTTGCTGTCAATTAAATCCATGTGGGCTTATTTGTGGGGCCTAAACAGGCCGACACTTACTTCTGTATACTGTGAATGCCTAATGTACCTCCAGCCATCAATTACACTATGTTCTTTGCTGTCAATTAAACCCATGTGATCTCATTTTTGGAGCCTACACAGGCCGACACTTACTTCTGTATACTGTGAATGCCTAATGTACCTCTAGCCATCAAATACTACGTTCTTTGCTGTCAGTTAAACCTATGTGATCTAATTTTTGGGGCCTATATAGACCGACACTTCTGTATCCTGTGTGAATGCCTTATGTACCTCTAGCCATCAAATACTACGTTGTTTGCTGTCAGTTAAACCCACGTGACCTAATTTTTGGGGTCTATATAGACCGACACTTACTTCTGTATCCTGTGTGAATGCCTAATGTACCTCCAGCCATCAAATACTACGTTCTTAGCTGTCAGTTAAACCCATGTGAGCTAATTTTTGGAGCCTATACAGGCCGACACTTACTTCTGTATACTGTGAATGCCTAATGTACCTCTAGCCATCAAATACACTACGTTCTTTGCTGTCAGTTAAACCCATATGAGCTAATTTTTGCAGCCTATACAGGCCGACACTTACTTTTGTATACTGTGAATGCCTAATGTAGCTCTAGCCATCAGAAACACTACGTTCTTTGCTGTCAGTTGAACCCATGTGAGCTAATTTTTGCAGCCTATACAGGCCGACACTTATTTCTGTATACTGTGTGAATGCCTAATGTACCTCTAGCCATCAAATACTACATTCTTTGCTGTCAGTTAAACCCATGTGAGCTAACTTTTGGGGCCTATACAGGCCGACACTTACTTCTATATCCTGTGTGAATGCCTAATGTACCTCCAGCCATCAAATACACTACGTTCTTTGCTGTCAGTTGAACCCATGTGAGCTAATTTTTTCAGCCTATACAGGCCGACACTTACTTCTGTATACTGTGTGAATGCCTAATGTACCTCTAGCCATCAAATACTATGTTCTTTGCTGTCAGTTAAACCCATGTGAGCTAATTTTTGAAGCCTATACAAGCCGACACTTACTTCTGTATACTGTGAATGCCTAATGTACCTCTAGCCATCAAATACTCTACGTTCTTTGCTGTCAGTGAAACCCATGTGAGCTAATTTTTTCAGCCTATACAGGCCGACACTTACTTCTGTATACTGTGTGAATGCCTAATGTACCTCTAGCCATCAAATACACTACGTTCTTTGCTGTCAGGTAAACCCATGTGAGCTAATTTTTGGGGCCTATATAGACCGACAAGTCTGTATCCTTTGTAAATGCCTTATGTACCTCCAGCCATCAAATACTATGTTCTTAGCTGTCAGTTAAACCCATGTGAGCTAATTTTTGGAGCCTATACAGGCCGACACTTACTTCTGTATACTGTGAATGCCTAATGTACCTCTAGCCATCAAATACACTACGTTCTTTGCTGTAAGTTAAACCCATATGAGCTAATTTTTGCAGCCTATACAGGCCGACACTTACTTTTGTATACTGTGAATGCCTAATGTAGCTCTAGCCATCAGAAACACTACGTTCTTTGCTGTCAGTTAAACCCATGTGAGCTAATTTTTGGGGCCTATATAGGCCGACATTTACTTCTGTATCCTGTGTGAATGCCTAATGTACCTCTAGCCATCAAATACTATGTTCTTTGCTGTTAGTTGAACCCATGTGAGCTAATTTTTGCAGCCTATACAGGCCAACACTTATTTCTGTATACTGTGTGAATGCCTAATGTACCTCTAGCCATCAAATACTACATTCTTTGCTGTCAGTTAAACCCATGTGAGCTAACTTTTGGGGCCTATACAGGCCGACACTTACCTCTATATCCTGTGTGAATGCCAAATGTACCTCCAGCCATCAAATACACTACGTTCTTTGCTGTCAGTTAAACCCATGTGAGCTAATTTTTGGAGCCTATACAGGCTGACACTTACTTCTGTATACTGTGAATGCCTAATGTACCTCTAGCCATCAGATACACTATGTTCTTTGCTGTCAGTTGAACCCATGTGAGCTAATTTTTGCAGCCTATTCAGGCAGACACTTATTTCTGTATACTGTGTGAATGCCTAATGTACCTCTAGACATCAAATACTATGTTCTTTGCTGTCAGTTAAACCCATGTGAGCTAATTTTTGAAGCCTATGCAGGCCAACACTTACTTCGGTATCCTGTGAATGCCTAATGTACCTCTAGCCATCAAATACTCTACGTTCTTTGCTGTCAGTGAAACCCATGTGAGCTAATTTTTTCAGCCTATACAGGCCGACACTTACTTCTGTATACTGTGTGAATGCCTAATGTACCTCTAGCCATCAAATACTATGTTCTTTGCTGTCAGTTAAACCCATGTGAGCTAATTTTTGAAGCCTATACAAGCCGACACTTACTTCTGTATACTGTGAATGTCTAATAATCCTCTAGCCATCAAATACTCTACGTTCTTTGCTGTCAGTGAAACCCATGTGAGCTTATTTTTTCAGCCTATACAGGCCGACACTTACTTCTGTATACTGTGTGAATGCCTAATGTACCTCTAGCCATCAAATACACTACGTTCTTTGCTGTCAGTTAAACCCATGTGAGCTAATTTTTGGGGCCTATATAGACCGACACTTCTGTATCCTTTGTAAATGCCTTATGTACCTCTAGCCATCAAATACTACGTTCTTTGCTGTCAGTTAAACCCATGTGAGCTAATTTTTGGGGTCTATATAGACCAACACTTACTTCTGTATCCTGTGTGAATGCCTAATGTACCTCCAGCCATCAAATACTACGTTCTTAGCTGTCAGTTAAACCCATGTGAGATAATTTTTGGAGCCTATACAGGCCGACACTTACTTCTGTATACTGTGAATGCCTAATGTACCTCTAGCCATCAAATACACTACGTTCTTTGCTGTCAGTTAAACCCATGTGAGCTAGTTTTTGCAGCCTGTACAGGCCGACACTTACTTTTGTATACTGTGAATGCCTAATGTACCTCTAGCCATCAAATACACTATGTTCTTAGCTGTCAGTTAAACCCATGTGGGCTAATTTTTGGGGCCTATACTGGCCAACACTTACTTCTGTATCCTGTGAATGCCTAATGTACCTCTAGCCATCAAATACACTACGTTCTTTGCTGTCAGTTAAACCCATGTGAGCTAATTTTTGGGGCCTATACAGGCCGACACTTACTTCTGTATACTGTGTGAATGCCTAATGTACCTCTATCCATTAAATACTATGTTCTTTGCTGTCAGTTAAACCCATGTGAGCTAATTTTTTCAGCCTATACAGGCCGACACTTACTTCTGTATACTGTGTGAATGCCTAATGTACCTCTAGCCATCAAATTCACTACGTTCTTTGCTGTCAGGTAAACCCATGTGGGCAAATTTTTGGGGCCAGTACTGGCCGACACTTACTTCTGTATCCTGTGAATGCCTAATGTACCTTCTGCCACTGAATACTACCTTCTTAGCTGTCAGGTAAACGCATGTGGGCTAATTTTTGGGGCCTGGAATGGCCGACACTTACTTCTTTATCCTGTGAATGCCTAATTTTTCAGACTGGTATTGAAAATCAATGGGTCTGTAAAGGTTCCGCCAAATTGTGGAATGGATGCAGACCCATTTTACAGATGTGTGAATGGACCTTATATGTATTAGACATGTATTTACCGGCTGCTGTCAGTTCTGGCTGATTTAAAAAAAATATATATATATTTTTTGCTGTAAAAAAAAAAATTAAATTTAGGGCAACTTTTTCAATTGCAATACTTCTGTTATGACATTGTCCATGTGCTGGGACTATTTGTGCACAGCTAGTACGTCTTTTGTGGCTGCAAATATGACCTAAAGGTTTTTAAAGTTCGCCTCCCATTAAAGTCAATGGGGCGGTTCGCGGACTTTTGAGAAAATTTGCGGCTGACGTTCGGGAACGGCCCCAGCCGATGTTCGTCCATCACTACTTGGAAAGCCTGAATGTGGCGATTGGTTTTCGGGGTCCTGTACGTGGTTAGACTGCAAACAAGTCTCACACATGGGGTATCCCCATACTCAGGACAAGCAGCAAAATGTATTTTGGGGTGTAATTTCACATATACCCATGGCATGTGTGAGTAATATATCATTTAGTGACAACTTTGTGTAAAAAAAAAAAAAAAAAAAAAATAATAATAATAATTTTCCCGGAACTTGTGGCAAAATATAAAATATTCCATGGACTCACTATGCCTCTCAGCAAATAGCTTGTAGTTTCTACTTTGCAAAATGGGGTCATTTGGGGGGGGGATTGTGCTATCTAGAAATTTTAGGTCCTCCTAAACTGTGACAGGTAGTGCGGAGGTGAAATGCACAATTTACGCCATTAGAAAACCTGAAAGGCGACAATAAAAAATGTAGGGATTAGATTAAAAATGAGGCAATGGATAGAGGCCCTATATAACAAACCGACAGCAAAAATTAAGATAAATAGAGGTCTGTCAGGGGGTTTTGAGATGAGCAATGGGACGAGACAGGGATGCCCCCTGCCCCCCCTCCCCCTACTGTTCATATTAACCCTAGAACGTCTATTAGCAAAAATAAGACAAAATAAAGACTTAAGTGGAGTGAAGGTAATCAGGATGAACACAAGGCAGCAGCATATGCGGATGATTTATTATTTTATATTACAAATCCTAGGATCACACTCCCAAATATCCAAAAAGAATTAAAAGAGTATGGAAAAATATCAAACTTCAAAATAAATCCAATAAAATCTGAAATCCTTAATATCAGTTTAAACACTCAAGAAGAACAGACATTAAAAGCCTACTTCCCTTTTACTTGGGCAAAAACCAAATTAAAATATTTAGGGATATATATGTAACATCACAAATTGGAAAACTATATCAAGCTAATTTTATACCCTTATTAAATGAAATCAAAACAGATATAACAAGGAGATCAAATAATCAAATCTCATGGGTCGGAAGAATAAACGTAGTTAAGATGTTTATATTACCTAAGATTTTGTACAAATTCTCTCTATTACCAATAGACATCCCTCCATCCTTTTTTAGGGTAATAAAAACTTTACTAACAAAATATATATGGCAGCGGAAAAAACCCAGAATACAATATAGGATTCTCACAAGAGGTAAACACAAGGGGGATTAGCCACCCCGGACATAGAAAGGTATTATAAGGCGGTAATTATCACACGAATGATTGATTGGACAAAAGAAGCAATGGGGAAAAGATGGGTGGAAATAGAATGTGCACAAAATAATAGTCACTTACACAAAACAATATGGATACCACCAAAACATAGGGAAACACAAGGTGTACACGAATTGACAAAGGTAGTCTACAAAATATGGGATAGGGTTAATAAACAATTGAAACAGGAATATAACTCACCAATGATATCACTAAATGGCACAAAATATTTCCCACCAGGGAATGAGGATAAATTTGGAAAATGGATTGGTAGCACCCAAATAAAGGATATACTTCACAAAGGTTGTATTAAGACATTTAAAAATTTAAAGCAAAATAATAAAGATATAAAACTAGATGAATGGAGATACTTTCAACTGAGCCATTTTGTAAAATCATTACCACAACCGATTAGATCGGAAAAAACTCTTAATACCATTGAGAAAATAAGTTATACCTCCACTCAAAAACATGGAGTATCACAAATATATAGAATGTTGACAGAGTGGCACTGTTTGGAGAACCCTGCATTCATGGTAAAATGGGAGAAAGAAATGGGGGCACAATTGCCAAAACAGGAATCAGATGTTGTATTGAAGATGGTGGGGTCAGTAGCCACAGATGTTAGCACAATAGAATTAAATTACAAATGCCTGTTAAGATGGTATATCACACCAGAAGTAATAAACAAATATCAATCAGATAAAACAGATAAATGTTGGAGGGATTGTGGAAATACAGGAACAATGTATCACATGTTCTGGGATTGTCCAACAATTTGAGAATTTTGGACAGAGGTCCGACAAATTACCGGTGAAATCACAGATACAACAATTCCAAATGACTCATGGGTATGTCTATTTCATAATACAACAATGTCACAAAAAAATATAAAACAACTTTGGTCCCAACCTTATTAAATGCAGCAAAGGGGATAATCCCAAAAATGTGGAAAGAAGCAGAAAGTCCAAAACTAAAGAAATGGTGTAATAGGATAAATCATATCTTTAACCACTTTACGACCAGTCACTGTGCCTCTACTGTGGCACAGTGGCTCGTTCCCGTCCAGTGGCGTAGACGTACGTCGCTGGACCCCTCCCCTTGTGGGCGCCGCTCGCGCGCTGCCGGAGGCTCGCTCCCACTGTATTCAGTCACAGCGGGAGTCGGGCCAGGGGAGGAGCAGCGGCGATCGCCGCTGTTCTTCCCTGATCTTCGGGGAATCGAGTGTGGAGATCCGCCCGCTTGTGTAAACAAAGCGGGCGGATCTCCTAAGTGACAGACAGTGACAGATTGCAGGGTTCAGCATAGCTGAACATGCGATCTGTCCCTGTGTCACTCAGTCACCTCCCCCCACACACGTTAGAAAGCACCAGGCATACATTAACCCCTCCCTCTCCAATAAAATTAACCCCTTCCCTGCCAGTGTCATTTTTACAGTAACAGTGCATATTTATAGCACTGATTACTGTAGTAATGTCACTGGTACCCCCAAAAGTGTCAAAAATGTCAGTCAAGGGTCCGATCTGTCCGCCGCAATGTTGCAGTCCAGCAAAAAAAATCGCAGTTCGCCGCCATTACTCGTTAAAAAAAAAAAAACACCAAACATGACAGAAATCTTTCACTCAGTTGATTTTTACATTTTTTGGGGGGGGGGGAATTTAATATAAAAAAATTTGAAAAATATTGTTATTTTTTCAAGATTTACGCTCTTTTTTTGTTTATAGCGCAAAAAGTAAAAATCGCACAGGTGATCAAATACCACCAAAAGAAAGCTCTGTTTGTGGAAAAAAAAGGACATAAATTTAGTTTGGGTACGGCGTCGCACGACCGCGCAATTGTCAGTTAAAGTCGCACAGTGCTGAATCGCAAAAAGTGGCCTGGACATAAGACAGCAAAATCCTCCGGTGGTAAAGTGGTTAATATGGAATACATCAGTAATACTCAATAGGAGACTCCAACAAACATGAAGGGGAAATGGAAAAAATGGACAGATTTTAAAAAATCAAATAAGTATATAGAGATCAATGCTTAAGCATCATTGTAGTGGGAAACAGAAGAAAGAGGAGCTGTATGGGTAGAGAAGGGGAGGGGGTATGTGGGGGGGGGGGTGGGAAGGAGCAAGCAAAAGGGGATAAAGTATTATAAGATTACATTGTATTGTATATCCGTTTTTTTCTCTGTTTTTTTTTTTATTCCTTGCCTTTTTTTTTTTTGGAACCTGTATGTGATATACATATAAATTTTATATGCTAAATAAATAAAAATTTTAAATAGAAAAAAAAAAAAAAGAAAACCTGAAAGTGGTAATTGGTTTTCGGGGGGCCCGTACACAGCTAGGCTCCCAAAAAGTCTCACACATGTGGTATCCCTGTACTCAGGAGAAGCAGCAGAATGTATTTTGGGGTGTCATTCCATGTATACCCATGTCATGTGTGAGCTATTTATCTTTTAGTGACACTTTTGTGTTAAAAAAAAAAAAAATAATAGTTTTCTCAAAACTTGGGGCAAGATATAAAATATTCCATGGACTCACCATGCCTCTCAGCAAATATCTTGGGGTGTCTACTTTCCAAAAAGGGGTAATTTGGGGGGTTTTGTGCTATCTTGACATTTCAGGGCCTCCAAAACCGTGATAGGCAATGAGAAAGTGCAATGAGAAATTTACGCCCTTTGAAATTCTGAAGGTGGTGATTGGTTATCGGGGTCCCGTACACAGCTAGGCTCTCAAAAAGTCTCACACATGTGGTATCCCTGTACTCAGGAGAAGCAGCAGAATATATTTTTGGGTGTAATTACATGTATGCCCATGGCAAGCGTGAGCAATATATTATTTCAATGACAACTTTTTGTAAAAAAGAACTATTTTTTTTTAGTTATTTTTCAAACACCTGTGACAAAAAAATTAAATATTCAATGAGCTCAACATGCCTCTCACTACATTCCTTAGGATGTCTACTTTCCAAAAAGTGGTAATTTGGGGGGTTTTGTACTAACCTGCCATTTTGGCACTTCAAGAATTGAGATAGGCAGTCAGAAATTAAAGCTGCATAAATTCCAGTATTTACTCCATAGTTTGTAGACGCTATAACTTTTGCGCAAACCAATAAAAATACGCTCATTGAGAATTTTTTTGTTAAAGACATGTAGCTAAATACATTTTGGCCTAAATGTATGACAAACATTGAATATATTGGATATTTATTAACTGTCAAAGTAGAAAATGTAAATTTTTGGCAAAAATTTTGCTATTTTTTTATTAATATCGCAAAAAAATAAAAAGTGCAGAGGTGATCAAATACCACCAAGAGAAAGCTCTGTTTGTGGGAAAAAAAAGGACGTAAATTTTGTTTGGGTACAGCATTGCATGACCGTGCAATTGTCAGTTAAAATCGTGCAGTGCCAAGTTGAAAAAAGTGGCCTGGACGTTAAGCAGGAAAATCCTCCGGTCCTAAAGTGGTTAATAGAGTTTGTATGTTCGCTAGCACTTTTTCCCTGTTCGAGATGTTCTGGTGCAAACCGAAAAGGGGGGTGTTCAGCCCATCACTATATATAGAAGCAGAGGTTGAAGAACTCTGAATAACAATTTGTTTTTGCATTTAACTTTTTACCATTTCCATTCAGTTATACAACTTTTGAAATATTTGAATAGTGATCATTTCCAGAGGATGATTTTCCCTTAAACTTCTATAATTATAACATTCTAATGGAAACAGTGACTGATGATGGAATAACAATTTCAAGGTGAACCTACCTATGCTTTCTGGGATCTACAAACCAAAAAGTTCAGCATCAATCTGCATGTTTTGTTCTCCTTAACCACTTAAGCCCCGGAAGATTTTACCCCCTTCCTGACCAGGCCCTATTTTGCGATTCGGCACTGCGTGAATTTAACGGACAATTGTGCGGTCCTGCGACGCTGTACCTAAACCAATTTGACGTCCTTTTTTTCCCACAAACAGAGCTTTCTTTTGGTGGCATTTGATCACCTGTGCAATTTTTTGATCATGCGCTATAAACAAAAAAAGAGCGTCAATTTTGCAAAAATAACAATATTTTTCAAATTTTTTTATATGAAATTCCCCCCAAAAAATGTAAAAATCATAATTTTTTAACATTTCAGGCCAATTTGTTTTCTGCTACATATGTTTGGTAAAAATAAAAATCGCAATACGCGTATTTTGATTGGTTTGCGCAAAAGTTATTGCGTTTACTAACTAAGGGAATGACTTTTGTCATTTTTATTTTTTTTTTAACGAGTAACGGCGATCTGCAATTTTTTTTGCAGGACTGCGATATTGCGGCGCGCAAGATCGGCCCTTGACCGACATTTTTGACACTTTTGGGGGTACCAGTGACATTACTACAGTAATCAGTGCTATACATTTGCACTGTTACTGTAAAAATTACACTGGCAGGGAAGGGGTTAACTTTATTGGAGAAGGAGGGGTTAAGTGTGTCCCTAGGGGTGTGCTTCTAACTGTGAAGGGATGTGGCTTGTGTAACTACAGAGATATACGATCCTACATAGCAGGACCGTATGATCTCTGCACTTACACAAGGGAGAATGACAGGTTGCTTTGTTTACATTAGCCGCTTGCCTTTCTCCCTCTGTAACGGACGATCGTGAGTGACCGGCGGACATTGGGTCTGCGGGGATCACAGTGAATGAGCGGTGGCGGGGGCGCACCTCCGGCGGCGCGCGCTCGTCCCCTATTGGCTCGCAGGCAAGTGATGTACCCATACGTCACTTTGCCTGTACGGGGCTGACCGCCGCAGTATATGTACTTGCGGCGGTCGGCAAGTGGTTAAGGTATTTTGTAGAATGTAAGCTACATAAACTATTAAAATATTTAACTATTTAAAGTTCATCAAAAGGCTGTGGGATTATAAGCAAGTCTTAAACCCAGTTACTATGTGATGCCAGGGTCATACATTTGAAAAAAAAAAAAAAAAAACCCTAATTTTAACGTTCATAAGTCAGCCAAAGTATAAAAAATTAAAAATAAATACAAGATAGGTGCTGTGCTAATTCTAATGAGTGATATCCCAATGAAAACTTAGAAGGTAAGAGAGTGGCAGCAGGCGGGGCTCCGAAATGGCTGCTTAGGCTGGGAGCTCTGCACTGATTCGGCTGCATCCTGCCCCATCCAGCAGCATCCGCAGCCATCCTGCTCCGCAAAGTGGACCGGCACCTCGCCCTCATCCCCGGACAACTCCCAGACCCCGCAGGCATCAGCATTTCTGCCCGGATCGGCCCGGAAAGCTCTTTCAGTTTTGAGGCCTACCCGCCTTGATCCGACAGCATCGTGTTTAGCACACCATCCAGCGGGATCAGCAGCCATCCTGAGCAGCAACGTATCCCTGCACCTCTCTCTCATCCCCAGACACCTCCCGGACCCCGCAGGTACCATTATTACAGCCTGGATCGGCCGGACAGTACTTTCTAGTTTTAGGCCTACCTGCCCAAGATGGCGGCCGCTCCACAGCCCCCCCCCCCCCCCCGGCCATCCGATTCTCAGCAGGGCTCCCCCCCACATATCTTGGACCCACAGCTGTTCCCTACTGCCCAGGGACCCCCAGGGGACACTTTCTCCTTACCCCATCCGTCCCCAGCATCCACGGAATCCCTAATAGGGCACACACTGGATGATCTCCTGCTATCCCCTATGGAGGCCTGCAATCCCCATGGCTCCCTCAGGGATCCTGTCACCTCAGCTCCACTTGACATAGCCACTCTATTTGTAAAATTCTCTGAGCTGCTGGATAGGGGGCTCTCTGTCACTGCTGCAAAAATTACAGGAGAGATAAAAGCTGATTTACATAATCTAGGATCCAGGATTGAAGCGATTGAATCCAAACTTGATCAAACGGTCGCCAGGACCACCCAAAATACTGATCTTATTCAAACTCTGCATGATCAGCTTGACTCTGCAATGTCAAAGATTGATGATCTGGAGAACAGAACACGTCGCTATAACTTACGGATAAGGGGGATCCCTGAAAAATTCACTGATACCACAGAGATAGTGCATTCTCTCATCAAAAACCTGATTCCAGAATTACATCAGCATAAGCTGGAACTGGATAGAGCTCACAGGGCCCTCGGTCCCCCCAGATCAGACGGACTTCCCAGAGACATAGTGGTCAAACCTCATTATTTTTCTGTGAAAGAGGAAGTAATGAAACGTGCCAGAGCCTCATCCAATCTTACATTCCAGGAACAACCAATCCAAATATTTGCAGACCTCTCATCATATACGATTCAGAAACGCAGAGCTTTAAAACCCCTTCTCTCTGTTCTGACCCAGAAAGAAATCAAATACTGGTGGCTGTTTCCATTTAAACTGAAATTCGCCTTCAAGAATAAGACTTATGCCTTTGCTACCCTCCCAGAGGGGGAACGATTGCTTCTAGACTTGGGACTCATATCCAGGACCCCCTCCTCACCACCACCAGAATCACCCAATACGGCAGCGAAAAGCCAGATGCCGACCAGCCCGCTGACACCCCTCTGGCAGAAGCCAAAGACCAAGCGATCCAAAGATTCCAACCATCCCGGTTGAAAGACTCTCCTGGCCCATGTGATGGTTTCTCACATCCTTTAGACTTTTGGTTTTTGCTGAAACCCAAAGTTGCCAAGATTTCAACTTTTATTGATTGGAGGTCCTCCTCCAGACTCTGCCCTGAACTTTGATTTGCAAACTGTTTTTTTTTTTGCGGGCTTTGAGAATCCCATGATTGCCCACCATGCTACTCCCCTCCCCATGGTTGTAAACCCCCTTCCCGCCCTCCTGACCCCCCCCCCCCAATTTTGCCGGTTTTCTTATGATATTGATGGTGGTTGTAATTTTTCAGATTACACATCTGAAATGTTGTTTATAATGATTATTGTTATGGGGCGCTGCAGCCGGATTAGCGAGCTGACGCCTTTTCCTACCTCAGAGTCTAGGTTTGTTCCGACTCCCTGGGTTGAACCCCTCCCCTTGCTGGGAGGATTTTTTTTGGGTACATTTTTCCCTAGGGTGGCAATGGAATCATCCCCCTTGCCCCCCTGGAGGCGGAATTTTTTTTTTTTTTCTCTATCTATCTTTCTTCGCTCTTCTTTTCTCTCATGTCTCTCTTTTTTTCAGTTTTCCTGACAGGTCACAACCACGAGATGCTGCAATAAGCCCCGACTCTCCTGTGGAACTTCGCAGGATGCCTGACATTCAATTGTTATAAGTAGGTGACTTATAGTCGCGTGGGTTCCTCACCCCTCTGCTCCATGGCTAACTCCCTTACACCACCCCTATCTTAAAGATAGGGACACATAATGTTCAGGGCCTTAACTCAAGTTAAAAACTTGATGTAATTCTCCTCCAGGAAACTCACTTTCCTAGCTCGTACATCCCCAAATTTATCCACTCTAAATTTCCCTTGTTTTTTCTGGCCAATGCAGAAGGCAAGACTAAGGGAGTGGCTATCGCCTTCTCCCATAGGTGCAAATTTTCCCCAATAATGGAACACAGAGACCCAGAGGGACGGTTTATTCTAGTAAAGGGGGCCAGTGATGATCACGTTTTCACCTTCATATCATACTATGCTCCTAACAAAGCACAGGGCTCGTTTTTCTCGCAGCTTTTCCGCACATTGCAACCTATGCTTGAGGGCTCGGTGATTTGGGGGGGCGACTCCAATGTCGCTTTTGACACTGGAGTAGATAAAAAGAGGCCACTGGGATCCCAAGCGGTTCGTCCCACTAAATGTAGTACTCTCGTGGCCAAGCTCATACATGACCAAGGCTTGATCGATATTTGGCGAGAACTAAACCCCACCCACAAAGACTACACTTTTTATTCAACACCACATCATTCCTTTTCCAGAATTGATCATATTTTACTCCCTGCACACCTCACGCCTTTGGCTTTGAAATCCTTCATTAGGGACTCCGCTTGGTCTGACCACGCATTGGTCACATTACTTCTGCAGAGCCCTCATACCCGTCCATTACATAATAATTGGAAGCTAAACGAATCCCTCCTTAAAGACCCAACCAGTAAATCACAAATTGAAAAAGAGATCAGGGAATACTTCTCCATTAATGACACGGGGGACACATCTCCGGGCATTCTATAGGCGGCCCACAAGGCCACCATTAGGGGAGCCATTATCCGCCTTTCCTCTCAGATACACAAGGAGAGACGCCTCGACCTGACACGTCTAGAATTAGAATTCCTGGCACTTAAACGGCATCATAAAAGCAATCCTACCTCAGTTCCCATAGCGGAGCTGGACTCGGTTAGAACTGAACTTAATTTGGCGTTGACGGCCAAAGCTGATAAACACCTCCGTTGGTCGGGAGCGCGTTTCTATTTCCAAAGAGATAAAATTGGTTCACGTCTGGCTTCCACCCTCTCGCCCAAACCGCGGCTGCAAGCTCCCCCTCTAGTGAAACTCCCGAATGGTACTGGTACTCGCAATCCCCAGAATATAACGAAGGCCTTTAAAGACTTTTACACTGATCTTTACAGCAAGGCTCCTGACCCACCCCACTCTCAACTCCACTCGTTTCTAGCCTCTATTCCTCTCCCTAAACTAACTGATGAACATCGTGCACTATTGGATGATCCTATATTGGCAGAAGAAATAGAACTAGTCATTAAAGACCTTAAGAGTAACTCCGTACCTGGCCCAGATGGCTTTTCGATCCCGTACTATAAATCCTTTGGTCCGATCCTGGCCCCCTACCTAGCAAGGCTATTCAATGATCTTCACACAAACCCACAACTAGATTCCTCCCTCAATGCGGCATTTATTACGGTAATACCCAAGCCTGGCAAATATTCTAGCGAGGTTAGTAATTATAGACCGATTTCGCTTATAAATAATGACCTCAAAATACTGACAAAGAGACTGGCTAACAGACTTTCCTCCTTCATTACCCAATATATCCATAAAGACCAGGTAGGATTTATCCCGGGCAGGCAAGGACCCGATCAAATTCGACGCGCTATTGATGTTATCTCATTGTTGCAATCAGGATGGGACGGGGGTCCGCCCCAGGAGGGTATTCTCCTTTCTATTGATCTGCAGAAAGCCTTTGACTCCATTTCTTGGTCGTACTTGTTCTCTATCTTGGACACTTGGGGTTTTGGAACACGTTTTGTTAATATTTTGAAAGCGCTATACTCCAACCCCAACGCTATAGTCAAATTCCAAGGCTGTTATTCAGACTCTTTCCAGATATCAAGAGGTACACGCCAGGGCTGTCCCCTCTCCCCCCTCCTCTTTGCAATTGCAATTGAAACACTAGCCGTAGCTATCAGAAATGACACTAACATTCATGGAGTTCACTGCGCCCAGGGCACTCACAAATGCGCCTTGTTCGCAGATGATTTACTATTATTTATCACGTCCCCGCTGATTTCCCTCCCCAATGTTGGTAGGCTTTTAACATCGTTCGAAACTATTTCCGGACTACAAGTGAATATGGCCAAATCGATGGCTCTGAACATAAACATGCCCCCCTCGGTGATAGCTAACCTGAAAGATCATTTTCCATTCACATGGAGCGAACAGTCTATACCTTACTTGGGAATCACCCTAACAAAGAAAACAGACCAACTATATAAGGCCAACTATCCCCCACTCTACTCTAAACTAGAATCAGACCTCCGCACCTGGTCACACTTACCTATCTCTTGGATAGGTAGGGTGCATGCGGTCAAGATGACTCTTTTACCCCGTATCCTGTATTACTTCAGATCACTCCCTGTTCCCCTCAATGGCACTCATCTTCGTAAGTTCCAGTCTCAAATTCTCAGGTTCGTTTGGGGCTCAAAAGGCTACAGATTTTCTAAGGATATCTTATTCAGAACTAGAGCACAGGGAGGGCTAGGACTTCCTAATCTGAGGTGGTATTACCAAGCAGCACAGTTGGTGCAGTTATCAGTTATATATTCTCGTGGGGTAAAACCTGACTGGGTCAATATGGAATGCCAAGCGGTCCCTCTCCATACGCTAGACTACCTGATGTGGTGTCAAGCAAAGTATCGTCCAGCAATTCTAGCACCTACTCTGTCACATTCGTTCTCTCTCTGGGATAGGCTCCGGGGTAAGACTGAAATCACCTCCCCCATACGACCCCTGGCTCTCTTGTTCCAAAACCACAATTTCCCTCCAGGCCGGAATATTACCGCGTTTAAATGGTGGCTGGATAAGGGGTTGTACAGAATAGGACACTTCTTTACAGGATCGGGCCCGATCTCCCTTTCGTACTGCAAATCTAAACTCAAAATGCCAGATACTGAACTCTTCCGCTTTCAACAAATTTCCCATTTCCTTTCTTACATCTGGAAATCCAACGTCATTCCTCCTAGGGTAACACCATATGAGGCATGGTGTGGTAATGTCATGGAGCAGAGGGGTGGCATCTCTGCGATCTATGGGTCCCTTGCCGATAACAACCAAAAACCTAGTTACGCCAGAGCATGGGAGGGTGACCTCTCGCAGGAATGGGGGGTATTCTGCCATGTCTGCGGCTTATAAAGGTGTACTGAATGTCTCCCTTATTGAGGCAAGTGTCAAAGTCCTCACCAGATGGTATATGGTTCCTGAGAGGATTCATAAATTATAACCGGCTTCTTCCCCGCTCTGCTTCAGGGGTTTCTCCCTCCTGGGCTCTTTCGTTCATATATGGTGGGACTGCCCCAAAATAAGGGGCTTCTGGAATAAAGTATTCAGCATCATCAGGAAAGTCACGGGTTTATCGATTGTGCAATCACCACAGATTGCTCTGCTTAACATGCCTACCCCGGGCGCATCCAAACATCAAAAACTTCTCATTCACTTCATCCTTCTGGGAGCCAAAATGACCATACCCGGCGCTTGGAAGCGACCTTCTGTTTCCATATTGCGCGCTAAAAGAAAAATTTCCTGGATCATGTCGCAAGAATTGTTAGCTAGCAAACTCCTGGATACTCACCATCTCTTCGAGGTGGTGTGGGAACCATGGGCTGAGTTTACTAAAACCCCATTACATGCTTTGCTGCACTAGTTTGCACTTTCTTGCTCTTAGGGACCTGTCAGGAACACTTCTTCCTCTCACTTTCTCTCTCTAAGATCTCATTCCTCAGTGCTAGTATCACACCCTCTTTATCATGATCTGATCTTTCCCCTGTGCTTTCTTTTAATATTCTCTTTAACTCTCCTTTCGATTCCTTTCCCACCTTGTGTCTCTTCTTTCTCTTCTCCACACCATTTTCTTTTCAGCATGCCATGCTTGATGCAAAGTTTTTGAGACGCTAGTTGCTCCCTACCTTCACGGTTTTGGCAGCCTTCTGGGCTCTTAGGGCTGCATATTACTCAAAAGCTTTTTGAGCTAAAATTATAACTTTACTGCACTCTTTTATGAGGGTGATTCATTCTTACCTCAACCTGGTCTACCAGAGCTGAGTTATGGGGGAGCCGGGGATGCCCTATCCACCCTGAGGGGACAGTCTTAGCCCCCAGTAGGGGTCTCCTCGGGATTGGGCGGGTCTCTCCGGATCTCTATTTCAAGGCGTATAACTTTTCCTCTGCGCCCTTGGCATTGTGTAACATGTGCAGATCGCCTGTTTGCTTAAACGTTGACGTTTTCGAGAGTTGTATGTATACTGTTCAGTATGGCTCAATATGTCAAATATTTGCTTTTTGTGCATGGTTCATAATGCTTGTAATGTATCTGTTCCTTTATGTTACAAATAAAAATCTTTTGAAAGTGAAAACTTAGAAGGTGATATGAATCAAGTGGATGTGTGAGAGGACATCAAATGTGAAATAAATTGTATAAACCAATAAAATAGCACCAGGTAATAAATGCATAAAAAACAACCTTAAAGGTGAAGTTAACAAACAAGTGAAAAAACAAAATGTTAAGTGGAAAATCTCATGACCAATAAATGTGAAGTCCACAAACTGTGTGCAAACATAAAGTGTCCATATAACATGTATGAGTTTTCAATCCAGAAGGTGAGTTAGATTCACTAAATCCTGGGATGTAAACAATGGGACACCCAATGATCTATATGGGGGATGAAGAAAATAATTCCCAACACCAGGCAAAACCAGGGAAGGTGCAGGGAGAGAGAGTCTTCTCTGGGTGTACTATACCCTTACCTTACTGCTGTAAGGTAACAGCATAAACCAAATCCACTGGCAATGATGGAAAAATTCCTTGGTTAGAAACAGGGAAGGAATCCTCTGTATGGTCAAACTTCTTTGGCAGATCATGTTAGATCGACCCAAGCTCAGGCAGGGTAACATACAGTAGAGGAACAAGGGCTCCATATGGTGTAGTAGGTAAAAACTAATTTATTACAATAAAATATATAACTCACATTTCAGAGAGGTAAAACAAGCTTGAAATTGTGTGCAAAGTCCGTCCGTCGGTCGCACTTGGGGGTTTGCCTATCCTGCACATCCCAAGGCATATCGTCACAGCCACGTGACTTCCTCAGGGGATAACGATAGGCTATTAGAATGTGTTTAAATAGTAAAGGTGGCCATTTTGTTGTAGTCTAAAGATCGTATATGAAAATGGTACACGTCGGCCATTTTCTTGTAGTCATCTCTAATGAAACATCATCCTAGCAGTGAATAATAGAAATGTAATACATAATATGGATCGGATGGCACAGTACAAAAGAAGAACTAATATGTTTGGACAAATCATATTGGATACAAATAATGGTGATAAATTCAATCATAATGGTAAAAAAAAATGTACTGAGCCACCGTAATAAAAACAATAAATATACTTTTGCTAAACAGCCATATATAAAAAATCAAATTAAAATGTCCCATATTGGTGGTTTAAAAAATATTAAAATGGCCCAGACAACTGGATAAACCTGATAAGTCAGCCAAACCCTCCTGTATTTGTACCCCAAACACTCCCACCTCCCAGCTCACAGTGGGAGGGTTTCAGCAGCACAGTGAGTTTTTATAATCCAGAAAGCAGTGAGCTGGGCTAGGTGTGGTCAGCTGCTAATTGACAAGCTACAGGCTTGTCAACCAACAGTGACTATATATGCCTCGTACACACGTGCAGATTGTTGGCCGAAAAGATTCGGCCGACGACCGATCGGCCGATTTTCGGCTTGTTAGTATGATGCTTCTGACAGCCGACAGCGCACTTTCGGCCGAAAAGAATCTGTCGTGCAAGCATTAAAATTTTTGTATGCCGACACCAGAGCGGCCGATTGTTCGCCAGTCAATACAGAATTCGGCCGACAGACAGCAGATTTGCAAGACTGGGCATGCTCAGAAAAGAAAAAACACAGGGAAAGTTAACCATCACATGACATCACTTCTGCAGTCGGCTGTAGTCGGCGGACAAAATTCTTGTGCAGTCTTTTGCACTTTTCAACAGACACGACAGCCCGGGGACAAAAGACGGCCAATCCTTTCGGCCGACGATCTGCACGTGTGTACGGCGCAATAGATAGCCAAGCCCCATGCAACTTCTTCTCATCCCAATATAGTTGCAAGCAGCTACAGACACATGAGAGACAAGGCTGCTATGAATTTTTTAGCAGTGCAGCAGCATTGCCACCCCTTACTTACATTTACATTTTTTATTGAAAGACCATACAGTAGTTCTACTTTAACAAAAGTTTCTTATTTACATTTTCCTACTGCTGCTTGTTATTGATGCATTGTTACAAATGTGATTACAATTTAGACGTTTATTTTATCATAGGGAGAGTATAATAACTGAAACATATACACACACAGACTGAAATGAAAAGCCTATGGCTTTCAGACTTTCTTAAAATATACACGTCCTGTTTACTAAAATAAAACAAATTAATTTCAATGTATGGAGTATATATCAGTGTCCCTAAAGCCATGATAAAAGACCCACTAAGCTTTAAATAGGTATTGTTTGGCTATATCTATTTTCTTACTTAAATGAAAAAAGAGACATCTGTATTGTCACATTAACTGGGTCTGAAAGTACATTAAGATAGATAGTATGGTGATGTCAGCAGATCAGACCTGTTTAGGAAAAACCTATTCATATGCAAATAAGCCAGGCTCACTGTCTATAAAACATATTATTTATATAGTTTAATTCTAGCTGTTGGAAATTCTCCATATATTTTACTCTGAGAATCAAGATCCTATCTAGCATTCTATTTTCTTCCATGATTATTGCATCCTGTGGAAATAATATATATCTAATATAAACAATATTGATATATTTGGGGGAAATATGCCATTGTTTAATTTTAACACTTGCATATACTGTATTTGCTGTCTTCTTTTTAATATTTGTAAAAGCTGCAATGATTTAATGCATGGAGAACATATGTTCACTACTTCCCATTTCCTGGCCACCCAGGCTTCATACCTGGATAAGAGTATTTTATAATTTTATAGGGACCCAACACTTTATTATTTTATTTCTTTGTTTTGTTTTGTTTTTCCTTAAAGGGAAATATGCATTGTTTAATAAAAAGGTGTGGGGTCCACTTAAAATGTAAACTGGGCCTTTATCCAGGCAAGCAGTCTGGGTGGCAAGGAAAGGAAGGGCAGCAAGCATGCCCCATTCTGTCCTGAACCATTCCAGACTACAAACTCTTAACAGTGGGAGGGTACATTGGAGGCACCATTCCCCCTTGCTGAGGGATGTGGAGATCTGCAAGGAAGACTTATCAGAATCTGAAAGCCCAATGAGTTTGTGGTATTTGTGGCAGGGCCATGATTTCAGCTGGCTGTCATGTCTCCCAGGGGTTTCTGCTGAGAGGGGAGTTTCCCCACTGGCTTCTCATTGGACATTGGAGGAAACCCAATCAGAGACACACTCAGGCTTCTATCTACCCCAGAAGGCAGATTCTGCCGCAGAGGATTCTGGGAGTGGGTATAAGTTCTGAAGGAATGCATGACGCAGTGTCTTTGGTGGGAAGCAGAGTCCCAGGAGGGAGAGTACGGCTGTCTCTCCTCCTGTCAGAGGAAGCAGGTGTCCCGGGTGGTGGCCTGGGAATCAGAAGAGTGTGGAGCTGAGCTGCGGAGGGGATCCGGTTTGCTAAGAACCGGTTCTTGAGAGTACTGTGGAAGGGGTTCCTGATGGAACTGTCCTGAATATTCAGCCCTCATCTCGGTTGAACCAGAGGTCCCGGGGCCAGGTAACAAGTCAAGCAGAAAGGACCAGCAAGACCCCAAACAAATTCAAGGTGCAAGACACGCAAGACAACAAAGTGGGGAACATTGGAGCAGCTGCTAAAGAGTAGGTGGGGGGGGGGGGTGCAGGTAAGACAGGAATGGTGCCTAAATCAAAAGAGTGGAGGCACAGAATCACTCATCTTGTGAGAGGGGAATGATATCAGTCATAGTAAGTGGAGGCAGACGTGGGGTTGACAGGCTTTTGGATCCATACACTTCATGCTACCTCTCATCCCGGAAGCCCTGGCAGGGTTATGCCACAAGTGTTGATGACCTTGAGGGTCACAATTTTTTGGTAAGAGGCCATCTAGTTTTTGTTGACGGGGTCACTTTGTGCGGTGAAGGTTTCTTTCATCACGGAAGAATCGTACAGCTGCATCGTGGCTTATTTATTTTAACATTGTGGATAATTTCACATTATGGACATTTTTCTAATTATGATGATTTAACTCATTAATCTTTGCACAGTATATAGCGCAACTTTTTTGATATTTGATTTGTATTGTGTTTGTCTTGCACTTTGCTGCTTCTTATTTTATTTTTGTTTTTATTTTTGCTGTAAGCACAATTTTTTTTCTTGGTTGTGACATATGTACCAAAAAAAAAAAAAAAAACAACAATCCTGTTATACATGCCAATAAAATTACATATCAACCATAATTGTAAGTATTAGACAGACAAAAGACCACATTAGACCATAAGAGTTCTGTTGAAAGAGTATATATAAAAAAAATAGGCAAATTAAAAAATATCCTTGGATAATAATTTAAAAGCAACTAGAAAAGGGAAGGAGGATAGAGACATACTGTGCAGATATTGGAGAAATATACTATATTACCAAAAGTATTGGGACACTTGCCTTTAAACGCACATAAACTTTAATGGTGTCTTAGTCCGTAGGGTTTAATCTTGAGTTGGTCCAACCTTTGCAGCTATAACAGCTTTAACTCTTCTGGGAAGACTGTCCACTAGGGATGGGTGAACAGTTCGGCCCGAGCATGAGTTTGGGCCGAACCTTTGCCTGTTCGGCCGTTTTCCAAACACCCGAATTTGCAGGGTGATCACTTGGGGTTCGCCCCCATGTGCACCCTGCAATGCATTGAGCACTGCACAGGAAGCAGTATAAGCTTGTTGTTAAGGAGCAGGGCCGGGAAGCCCGCTACAGTGTCCTTAACAGGCGATGAGTCATCAGCTGTCAATAGGTTTCCCCCCTGACAACTTAATAATAGAAGGGGGGGCGTGGCTTGGCGCGGAGCGTGGATGGCCGCTTGAACTCTCAGCTCCCGGCCGGCTTGTGAGATCTAAGCTTAAATCTAGCTTTTACCCTCCATCGACAACTCAGCTACGATGTTGGGGAGGTCCAGTACCCACTCCTCTCCCTCCAGATCGCGCTCTCCCCGTGGTCAGAGCTCCGGCAGCACCCGCAGCATTCCGGAACTTTTCCGGCAGCCTCAACAGGTACGCGAGTTCCAGGCTCCGACCAAGGCCTACTCGGATGCGCTCCGAGGTACATCCGCCCTGCAGTCTACAGTTAACCAGCCGATTACCCCGCAACAAGGAGACCCGAACTCCGCTATGGATACGCTATCCCCACCACAAAATCCTACACAAGCGAGGCCAGTTACTTACCCAGAATTGCGCTCCATAGCAGATGAGCTTAAGGCCTCATGGGCCATGGCTATAGCTGATCTCAGGAGAGACCTTAACTCTATCAACACTAGAGTTACTGAAGTTGAAGACAAAGTACTCTCTCAGGAGGATTCCATTCAAACTCTATCCCAATCCATACAATCCCATGACTCACAATTCAGGGATATGCAAAGACAACTCGAAGACTTGGATAACAGAGGCAGACGCCATAACCTACGTGTGAGAGGCATTCCGGAGTCGGTGGAACAAGCCCAAGTAACAAAAGCTACCATTGCCATCTTTAATGATGCACTGGGCAGACCACCTGAAGCCCCAATCGAGGTGGAACGTCTTCATAGAGCCCTCAGGCCTAAACCGAGAGACACTGATCCCCCTAGGGATATTGTCTGTTGTCTAGTCAACTTTAAATTGAAGGAAGACATCTTGAGGAAGACAAGAGACCGTCACACCCTCCGGTGTCAGGGGTCTGATGTCAAGATCTTCCAAGATCTGTCCCCAATAACCCTGCAATGCAGACGAGACATGAGACCCCTACTTGATTTATTACGATCAAGAAATATCCAATACCGGTGGAAATTCCCGTTCTGCCTTTCTGCCTCGGCGAACGGACGCACGGCCAATCTGAAGATCCCAGAGGACTTGCATAACTTCTGCAATACTCTCAACATACCCTATGTAGTGCTTCCAGATTGGTATAGACCTCTAACCTCTCGGTCCCTCCGCAGAACCAACTCCAATGACGCAATCCCGGAGAGAGACGAGTTTCAGATAAGACGCCCAAGATCTTCATCTCCTGGAACCGCGTCCTCCGTCCGAAGCTCGATTCAAGATAGGCATAGTCCAACCGCCTCCCCGGACCACCGACGTCCGAGACAAGAAACAAGTATTGCCCTCTATAATCTCTTTAACTCATATCCGCAGTTCTTTTCCCCTTTTTTTTCTCTTACTTTTTCGCTTTCTCACTATTCCCTCCCACAAATCTTCTCTCCACCTGCCCTCATGTGCTTTATCCCACAGACTCTGATCTATATCGATGCATAATCACACTCCAGATCGCATCAACCCTTCACAGCTCACAGACTTCCGAATTCCTGCATCCCTGGACACGGATGAAGAACTGACCGAAGAGCCTACCCAAACCTCTTTGCTGGTTTTCTCCCAGAAGACAAGTTTTTCTACTCACCTGGTTGGGTAATGTACCTTTCACCAAATATGTTACTCTCCCTCAAGATAGTTCCGCACCAACTATGTTGACTGAGAACCCAGAGACGTTTTCTTTTTATATATATTATTTTTCTTTCTTTCCTTTTGATGCTAACACACACAGTATTTGTCTTACTCCCTGATACCTTCACAAAATCTGGTGGGCTGTTTGGATCTATCTATGCTTTACTCTCCCTTAGCTGACATGGGTTCTAATGTGGGGGGAAGTGGGGTGGGGGGGGGGATGCTGGGAGAGAGATGACTATAAGACTGAAAGATTCTGTACACAACATTCTAATCAGAAATTGCAGATCTTTTCTACCCCAGACCATCTCAACAACTTAAGACACCGCTAGAATATAATCTGGATATACTCTATGATCTATAAAGCCCCCCAGATTTTGGCGGAGATGATCCGGTCAGCCGACTAAAGCAATTGTCTTCTCATACACAGTAATTGATATGCTACTTTCACCCCCGTTCATCCATGCCGCAATGCAGACTTACCCTTATACTGCGAACCTTTTTACTTTTAATTCTCTGATGTAAGATTGACACACATTACTCCTGTTTCATGCCTAATATATTTTACTACGCAGGTACCTCGGTTGCTCTTAATTATTACACCATTACCCAGGTTTCTCTTTGATATAGGAAATATCCTCCACATACTCCCTGTATGTGAGTCAATATCCCTATGCATCCTCACAATCACATACATCACCTATACGTTCTGTCCGCCTCCCCAATCATATAGTCCTCATATCTCAACTGCCTCGGTGGAGGGGCACTCACCCACACCACAATCACACTTCACATGCCGGCCGGCAGTACCATTAAATACATTTCTTCCATCGCTCTGGTACATACCACTTACCCCACAAGACAGGTAGAGTACATTTGACGCTCTTCCTGTCGACTTTTCCGACATTTGTAAATCCAGTTAGGGTGTGATTCTCCTTCATACCCTTTTTCTCGGTCTTTAACCCCTCATTCCTATCCCTACCCAACCCCTCCTTTCCTTACCACACCTGCCTATCCTTCCCCTACCTTCCCGTATTCCTTAGGCCCCCCTCTCCCCCGGCGGTTTTTGCCTCCAGTGCTGACTTGGTCGTACCTACACTACTATCTCATCAACGTCCCCTATTTTGTGGGACCAGCTTCTTTTCTACGATGACGTCCTCTTTAGAATCCCCCAAATTCTCACCACTCAAGGTTGTATCCCTGAATGTTAAGGGTTTGAACAAGCCAGAAAAACGCAGCCAAGTATTAGACATATTGCACAAGCTTAAAGCCGACATTATATTCCTTCAAGAAATGCACTTTCACACACAAAATACTCCAAAACTCGGCAACCTCCGTTACCCCACATCTTATCTGGCCACCAATCCTCTGGGAAAGACTAAGGGCGTGGCAGTTCTCCTTTCCAAAAGGCTAGACTGGGAATGCTCTGACACTATTGTTGATCCTGACGGCAGATACATCCTCCTAAAAGGCACCATTTCACAAAAGCCATTCACATTAGCAAATATTTATAGTCCCAACTCGGCCCAAGTTCCGTTCTTCAGGAAAATATCAGCCCTGCTAGCAGGCTTCCAACAGGGAATCACGATACTGGGGGGGGATTTTAATGTAGCATTGGATCCAATCCTAGACTCATCCTCTGGAACATCATCTCTCCCATACAAAGCTCTTAAACAGATTAGACAGTCCCTCCATGACCTAATCCTCCATGACACCTGGAGAACGCTGAACCCCTCGGTCAAAGATTTTACTTTCTTCTCCCCACCTCACCAAAAATATTCCAGATTAGACTACATTTTTCTTTCTCAAAAAGACTTACCCCTGATCAAAAAGTCAGCAATAGAACCTATGTTAATTTCAGACCACCACCCTGTGTCCCTGACACTATCTATCCCCAAAGATTTTCCGCACAGCAAATTCTGGAGATTGGACTCCTCCCTTCTTACCCACGAACCAGACATCCAATACGTAGGCAATAAACTCACTGAATACTTTTATGACAATAGTAATGACGACGTATCTCCCATAACTGTTTGGGAGGCACACAAATGTGTCATGAGAGGTTCACTCATTTCTCTCAAATCATCTAAGAAGAAAACCCATGAGGCCCACACCCAATCCCTAATCAACAAAATCCGAGAATTAGAAAAAACACATAAACGCACTAAAGCCCAACACACATATACCGAACTAGTCCACAACAGGCAATTGTTGCTTGATGAACTCCATATTAAAGTTAAGCGCAAATTCATTTTTCAACAGAAACTTTTTTATGAGTTTGGGAATAAAAGTAGCAAGTTCCTAGCCAAAGCCCTCCAAGAGAAAAAAGCCAAGTCATACATTCATTCAATTAGAGACAAACATGGAAATACCTTCGTAAAAACTCCAGACATTGCATCCCAATTTAAGAAATATTACACCGAATTATACAACTTAGACCACACAACCCCCGAGCAGACACAGAATTCCCTCATTCATGACTTCCTCCAGACTGCATGCCCTAAAACCCTTAATCCCTCACAAACTCAAAATTTAGATGATCCCTTCTCGGAAGAAGAACTCAAACTAGCAATCTCCCAACTTAAAGCGGGTAAGAGTCCAGGCCCGGATGGATTCACAGCCCCATATTATAAGATTTTTGCAAACATACTTTCCACTCCACTATTGAAAGCGTTCAACGCACTGGCTTCTCCCCCTTATCCTCACAATAGACTACTAGAAGCTCACATCTCTGTGATACCCAAAGAAAATAAAGATCCAACCTGTGTGTCCAATTATAGACCTATTTCCCTACTAAATGTCGATATAAAGCTTTATGCTAAAATCATTGCCAACAGACTTCTCCCCCTAATCCCCCAGTTGATAGACAAAGATCAGGTGGGCTTTGTTCCTGGACGCGAAGCTCGTGATAACAGGATAAAAGCTATCAATATACATCATTGGATTACTTCACATAAACTAAAGGATTTCATGCTCTCTCTCGATGCCGAGAAGGCGTTCGACAGGCTCGACTGGAACTATATGGCAAGTGTCCTAAAGCATATAGGTATTCCTGACCGCTTACTTACCCTCATACTTGCCTTGTACTCTACACCCTCAGCCTGTGTGAGGGTGAATGGGAGCCTGTCGGGCGCCTTCTCCATCGGAAACGGGACAAGGCAGGGATGCCCCCTGTCCCCAATCCTATTTGTTTTGACCCTGGAGCCCTTCTTACGATCCTTAGCATTACACCCAAACATAACAGGAATAACCGTTTCACAGCGCACATATAAAATAGCGGCCTTCGCCAATGATATTCTCTTACTTCTTAGCAACCCCCTTATATCCATCCCAACCCTCCTACAGGAATTCAAACTCTTCCAAAAAATCTCCAATTTCAAAATTAACTTCTCGAAATCGAATGCCCTCAACATATCCCTACCCCAAAGCTTAGTCGACCAGTGTAAAACTAACTTCCCCTTCCAATGGACACATTCTTCAATTAAATATTTGGGTATTCACCTTACAAACAATTTGACTGAACTCTTCCCTACAAATTTCCTTCCGGTATTGCAAACGATTAGAGATGATATTAGAAGATGGTCCAAACCACACTTTTCTTGGTTTGGTCGTGCTGCCATCATTAAGATGAATATTCTCCCGCACTTACTCTTTCTTCTTCAAGCCATACCTATCAGAATCCCAAAAACTTTTTTTAATTCGTTCAAATCCCTCTGCACTCAATTCCTGTGGTTTCGGAAAAAGCCTAGGCTTTCTTTCGCTCTTCTATCCAAACCGAAAGCGGAGGGAGGTATAGGCCTTCCAGACCTCCTGAAATATCATTGGGCCTGTCATATGACAAGAGTGGTAGATTGGTTCCTACATGAAACCAATAAGGACTGTGTTGGCTTAGAAAAATCATTCTGTACCCTACCCTTTCGTACTATTCTCTGGTCTGCAAAAGATTACACCCCCCCCATCGCTGAAAAAACATCCCCTCATATATGCTACTCTATCTTCTTTTAGAGCCGCCTGTAAGCTAACCGCAATTTCTCCAGCCCCTGGTCCTCTAACTCCGATTAAACAAAACCCAGACTTCCTCCCTGGGATGTCTCCCTCCTTTTTACGTAATTCTTGGCAGGATGAACATATTGCTGCTTTTCATTTTTTTGAGAAAGGATCACATTTGGATCGTGCACAAATTAAATTTAATACATTATCCGCCCCCATCCCCAATTGGTCATATTTTCAAATCAGACACTTCCTTAATTCACTTAACAACGCTGGAGCTTTATCGAGAGACCCTTCTCCTTTTGAAAAGTTATGCCTACGCACCTCGCCCACATGCCATCTCATCTCTATCACATATAATCTCCTGACTACAGACCCGCATGGCATTATCAACAAAGCAAAACCGAGATGGGAAACGGATCTTAGCCTTTTCTTCTCTGACAAAGAATGGGTAAACATGTCCCAGATTGCACATAGAGCTTCCCTTAATGTTACCACACAGGAGAACTGCTACAAACTTTTAACTAGGTGGTACCGTACCCAAGAGATTCTCCACAAGTTTCACCCTACCATCCCTGATACATGCTGGAGATGCCAGTCTGATACGGGAACCCTCCTCCATATTTTTTGGACTTGTCCAAAGATCCGTCCCTTCTGGAATTCAATTCGGGACACGATCACAAAAGACCTGAATATAGATATCCCCTTCTCACCCGCCCTATTTCTACTTCACTTTACTAAAACCCCCCCTCATAGATACTGCAAATCCCTCCTACCCCACCTTCTCAATGCAGCCAAAGCATGTATCCCACCCCACTGGAAGTCAACTGATCCACCTACAAAACAGGAATGGCTAAATAGAGTGGACAAAATTGCGAAACTAGAAGAGTTGATAGCCATTGCCCGTGACAGAACAGATTCTTATGCTAGCATTTGGGCTCCCTGGACCTGGTTCCGTGGGTCTTACTCTCCAGCTCCTTCTTCCGACATAAATGTACTACCGACTTAACCCACAAATAATGACACGTGATGCACCTATTGCTGACCCCTCGAACTTACTCTATATCACCTAAGGATTCCTGGCTAAACATGCTCCTGATCCTTTCTACCCGACTGGGCCATGGGCCCCTCCCGCCCCTAAACAAGGGAAGTAGTGGGAGTGGGCCTCGGACCCATCCTCAGTTGATAACCTACCAACCTTGATACTCATCAAGTACTTGAGTTGCTAATCCTCAGATTTATTGACCGTTTCAGCCTGGAGGCGGAAGCCGCCGACTCCTGCCCTCCACCCCCTCCTACCCTACCCGACTCTCCCTCATCCCCACCCGCTTACCCTTCCTTCCCTCCCCCCTCTCTTCTTCCCTTCCCCTATTCCACCCACATAACTCTTCCCAAATTTAATTGGGAGTTGGACCCTGCTCTCAGGGAAACCAACTCCCTACAGGAACATACTTTCTCAAATACGATCATAAAAATGATCTCTTTATGACTTTACCTTTTCCAAAACCCACACTAAAAACTCCATTAAGACTTTTTGTTTAATCTCCACACGTTATTTCTATATGCCTAAGGGCTGATTCACTCCCACAATAATTTCGATTAGACATGTCACCATATGCCCCTACTTGTCCGTTCTTAATGGTTGTGTTTCAAAGCTGAACGGAAAACCATCCCTTGAAAGAATGATTTCCTATTCCTCCGTTCTAGATGCATTATAAGTTACTGAGTGTTCTGAATTACTGTTACCCACTCTGTTTCAGCATGATAAGCAATATTCGTGCTATGTTGACTTTCTATGCATGATTTGTTATATTTCTCATGTAAACCATGCTGGTTAAAATCAAAGTTGTTGATACCTTAATGTCTCTTGTGCCAAGAGATTGCATGTTCTGTATATTTTCTGACAATTTCTAAATAAAAATTTTTTTGGAAAAAAAAAAAAAATAATAGAAAAGTTGCGGTAAAGAAAAAAATGGCCCAGCTACTGAAAAAAACACTATGCCAAAATAGAAAAAAAAAAACAGCTTGGGGCCCCCCCAAAATCCATAACAGACCCTTATCCGAGCATGCAGACTGGCAGGTCAGGAAAGGGGACGAGCCAGTGCCCCCTCCCCTCCTGAACCATATCAGGCCACATGCCCTCAACATGGGGGGGTGGGTGCTTTGGGGGAGGGGGGCTCTGCCCCCACCCTCTGGCACCTTGTCCCCATGTTAGAGGGGAAAAAGGCATCTTCTCGACAACCCTGGGCTGTAGTTGTCGTGGACTGGGGGCAGGAGGCACATTAGAATCTGGAAGCCCCCTTTAATAAGGGGGCCCCCAGATCCCACCCTCCCATGTGAATAGGTATCAGGTACATTGTACCTCTACCCATTCACCAAAAAAGTTTCAAAAAGTAATAACCACAAAAGTGGTTAAAAGGCCTTTATTAAAAAATAAAGAAACTAGTGTCCCTCGATGTACTGTAAATCCATCGTCACGCTGCCTGCTAGGCCTGAAAAAAATTGAAAAACGTTCCACTGCTTGGGATGCCTCCCGCCGTATGCCCGCTCTGCACTTTGACAATCCTTATATAGGCAAGAGATGGGGCCACCCGGCTACTATTTCACCCTGTGGCACTGACCCTTCTGACGTCACGTGATTTCCAGAATCCGATAAGCCCCCCACCCGCAGACCCTGACAATCATAGCCCAGGGTTGTCAGGAAGAGGCCCTTGTCCCCATCAACATGGGAAAAGGTGCTTTGGGGTGGGGGGACAGAGCCCCCCTGCCTCAGAGCATCCACCCCTCCATGTTTAGGGCATGTGACTTGGTATGGTTCAGGAGGTGGGGAGGCGCTCTCTCATCCACTCCCCTTTCCTGACCTGTGGGGCTGCATGCTTGGATAAGGGTTTGGTATGGATTTGGGGGGGGGAGGGGTTACAACAGTGGTTACAACTGGGATCTTATTTATTAGGTGTATTCCAGCAACGTATGAACTTTTTTTAGCATATTAATTGTTTTATATTGTCCCATATCTCTTCTTTATTGCTTTGCATTTTGTTTTATATTTATGCAGTTGTATGTACATCCCTGGTAATTCGGTAATTCCATTACCATTTTTTTTTACCAAATACACCAATAACTTATAATGCTAGATAAGTAGTAATAGTTACTCACTAGTTGATTTTCTTTGGTAACTGGATTTGCTGTTAAAAGCTTTGTTGTCCATACTTCTCTTGTGGGTCACAGGAGTGCACTTACTTTTGCACTCCTGAGACCCAGAGTCTGCTGACATGTCAGAGCCAGCTGACCTTATTGTCAGCTGTCTCTAGCTCTCAGCACACTGCTGGGAGCCAAAGTCAGCTGCATCCACACCCTCTCTTTCCCATGGCTCTAGTAAGCTATGGAGGAGCAGAACAGAAAGAGCTGTGACTGACAGCTACTGCTCCCTACTCTGAGTAGACTGAGAACTGAGTGATCAGCAGTCATGTGATCTTTCAGTTCTTGGCCTTAGAGCCAACAAGGTACAGCTGCGGATAGAGGTGAGTAACTTATTTTTTTTTATAAACCCCAAACTTCTGCTTTAGAGCATGAATTAACATTCCTTATCATACTGTGTAGAAAAATACTATAGTAAAGCTTTAAAATGCATAGCAAACCTAAAACAAATTTGTGGCACTTAGATATACATTTATTTATTTATTTTTTTTTTTTCAATAAAAGCTTTATTGAACAACTGTAATAAACATGTACAGCATTAACAATAGCAATAAGACAAATGGTATAACTGTACAACATGTACATAAATTATGACATCAAGTAATGTTGAATCAAAAATTAGTGCAACAACATTAAATATCTACATCAGCTCAAGAGGTACAATGAGGGTATTCAAACACGATACCCTCTCTCAGAAGAGGCAGGACCGAAAGATAAGTGCCTGCCTCAATGAGGGCCACTAGGGGGCCGTGAAGGAAGCGAAGATAAGAATTATAGAAGAAGAAGAATAAAGGGAAAGAAAAAGGAAATGGAAACAAGAGAGGGGAGAGGGGGAGGGGGAGGTGATGGAGTATTATTGACAGGTGGTACTTGATCAGATAGCTCATTTTAGAAATGTAAACAGAAGGTCCTGGTGGGGTATGAAAGTTGGTTATGAGATTACTAATCCTCAATCAGTTTTTTGAAATCCGGGGAAAGAGTGAATATCAACCATGGTCTCCACATGTTATGGAAAGGTCCACTATTTTCTTTTTTGATGGCCAGAGTTTCCTCCATCTCATATGTGGAAGTTACCTTGTCTACCCAGTTCTTAGTCGTGGGAACGGATTTGGAGTTCCAATATACAGGTATAAGAGATTTGGCCGCGTTGAGTAAATGTCTCGTTAGGGATTTTTTGTATGACCTATATGAGAGTTTGTTGATGTGTAATAGACAACTTGCTGCATTAAATTCTAGGGTGGAACCAGTGACAAGTTTGATCAAAAGCACAATTTTATTCCAAAAAGTTTTGATTAGGTCACAGTTCCACCAAATATGTAGAAAAGTGCCTGTGTGAGCTAGACACCTCCAACATCTTCCAGAATACTGTGGAGACCATGCCTTCATCTTCGCAGGGGTTATGTACCATTGCGTGCGGATTTTATATGATGTTTCTTGAGTTTTTGTGCTCAAAGAGCATTTGTGTGTAAATACACAGGCTTTCTCCCATTCCCCGTCAGAGATTTTGCGTGATAACTCGTGTTCCCATAATTTCTTATATTTATCGACAAAATTAGACGACGGGGCTATAAGCCACTGATAGGTCATCGATGTCGTTTTCGATATTGGGGTCTGTCTCTCACATATCCTCTCAAAAGCAGTTAGTTGTCTAGCCCACGGAGTTTTCTTTTTAATATTTTGAACAAAGCTATGCAGCTGGATATAATTCCATTGGTTCATAAAGATGTTTTGGGGTTTTAGGTTGTTTAGGTCATGAAGAGATAGGATTTTTTGATCACGAATGCAGTGTTTAATGAGCAAGGGATGGTCAGCAGAGCATGTTATATTGAGACCCGGAACAAAGTCTGGATTGTGGGAAACCAGGGTTAGAGGGCTCGGGTTAGTGGATATATTGTGTGACTTCGCCAGCTTGTGATAAATGGTGAGGGTGGTGTTAATTAGGGGATGGTGTCTCACTTCAGGAGGGAAGTTGTGTGGGTCCGTCCATAGCAGGAATTGAGTAAGGTACCGAGAGCAATGCCTCTCCAAGGCCACCCAATCCTTTTGACTTGAATGGCAGTGCCAGTCGATCGCTCTAGTGAGGTGAGTGGCTTGGTAATATTTATAATAATCCGGTACCCCCATACCCCCATTGAACTTGGGTAGTTGCAAGTATTTCAGTTGTATCCTAGGCCTTTTGTTGGCCCATATAAATTTCCTTTGAATAGTCGTCAGTTTCCTGAAAAAGGAGGAAGGTATTGTGATGGGTAAAGCATGAAAAAGATAAAGTAGTCTAGGCAGGATGACCATCTTTAAGATGGCTGCTCTGCCGAACCACGAGAAGTGTTTGATATCCCATTTACTCAGGTCGTTGGTGATATTTTTTAGGATTGGAATAAAATTAGTCTCATAGAGGGCATCTAGAGTTGGAGTAAGTTTGATACCTAAATATTTAAGTGAGGTCGAATCCCATTTGTAGGGGCAATTAGATTTAGTTAATTGTTTTATTTTGTCGGGGAGTGAAATGTCCATGGCTTCTGATTTGGAGTGATTGATTTTAAAGTTCGATAAGTATCTGAAGGTGCGGAAATGTAAGTTCAATTTTGGAATGGAGATATGTGGCTGTGATATATAGAAGAGGAGATCGTCTGCATAAGCAGAAATTTTGAATTCTCTGTCTTTAATGGTGAAACCATGTACATCCGTATCTCTATTAATATGCCTAATTAATGGTTCTAGTGCCAATATAAAGAGGATGGGCGACAGAGGACAGCCTTGTCTAGTTCCATTCTTTAGATGAATAGGGGCGGAAAGGATGTTATTCACCTTTACTTTGGCTGTGGGGTTAGAGTAAAGGGATCTTATCCAAGATAACATATGGCCTCTCAGTCCTACGTGTTCGCATATCATCAACAGATAGTCCCAAGCCACTCTATCGAAAGCCTTTTCTGCGTCGGTTGAAATTAGCAGACCTTCGATTCCTAATTTATGGGCTCCGTGTATTAAATTCAGGGATCTGATAGTATTATCCCTAGCCTCACGTCCTGGCATAAAGCCTACCTGTTCAGGGCCTATAACCTGTTGTAATAGTGGTCTCAACCTGTTTGCCAAGATTTTCGCTAACAGCTTTACATCCAGATTTAGTAAGGATATCGGTCTATAGCTGGCGCAGGTAGTCGGATCTTTATCCGCTTTCGGGATCACTGTGATGTGAGCAGTCAAAAAATCATGTGATGGCTTATGCTGTTTGGTTAGTATGTTCAGTGCGTTTGTCAAGGGGGCGGTCAAAGATGCTTCAAACATCTTGTAATATTGAGACGTTAGTCCATCTGGACCAGGGCTCTTCCCATTTTTAAGGTCTAGGATTGCCAATTTGGTTTCTTCTGGGGAGATTTCTTTTTCTAATGCCTCTACGTCCCCGTCTGAAATCTGGGGAAGGCCACTGTCAACAATATATTGTTTCATAATTGAAAGTCTGGAACCTATGAGGTCGCTGGGTCTGTTCTGAGGGGGCAGATTGTAAAGCTTCTCATAGAAAGATCGGAAGGAATCCGCTATTTTTCTCGAGTCGTGTGTTAGTTTATTAGAGTTGTCCTTTAGTGACATGATATGTGTGGAGGCTTGTGTGTCTTTTAACGCCCTTGCTAGGTATTTGCTTCCTTTATCCCCAAATTCGTAGTATATTGCCTTTTTAAAAAAAAGGGATCTTTTTATTTTGTTATTTAAGATTTCGGATAAGGATTTCCTAAGAGATAATAGTTCTTGGTGGTGTTCTTTGGTTAATGACATTTTGTGTTGAGCCTCAAGGGTCGAGATTTTTGTGATCAGGTCATGCATCTGTTGCTCCTTCTCTCTCTTTCTCCTGGCCCCATATTTAATAAATTCACCTCTCACCACACATTTGTGGGCTTCCCACAGGGTCATGGGAGATATATCAGGGGATTTGTTTTCATTGAAGTAATTTGTGATTGTTGTTTGAATTTCATTTTGTATTTTAGCGTCTATCAAGAGAGAGGGGTTTAATCTCCAATTGAATACTGGTTTGCAATGTGTGGTTGAGGAGAGAGAGAGCGATATCGGAGCGTGGTCAGATGAAGAGATGACCCCTATATTAGCATCCAGAAGATTGGGAAGGTCCCTCTGAGTAATGAACAAGTGGTCTATTCTTGTGTATCTATTGTGTGGCGCCGAGTAGAAGGTGAAATCCCTGTCGTCCGGGTGTAGCGATCTCCATGAATCCACCAGATTCAGTGATCTTAGTGCATTTTTGATTTTTTTTAGTGATTGGTATTTAATACATGAATGTCCTGAGGATGTGTCCTGGAGGGGGTTTAGGGGGACATTAAAGTCTCCACCTAAAATGATACAACCTCTGGCAAAACTTTTCAACTCATCAATAATTCTTGAGCAAAAGGACACATGTGCCTTATTTGGGAAATATACATTCGCTAATGTGGTTGGACGTCCGTACAATGTACCAGAGAGGAACAGGTACCTGCCATCTGGGTCTGAATGTTGATTGTCAACTACGAAAGGTGCAGATTTGTGCATTAAAATGGCGACTCCTTTAGTCTTGGTGTCGGAGCTGGATGCCTCATATATCTTAGTGTAATTTTTGTCAGTCAGGGTAGGGATCCTAGGTCCCTTGAAATGAGTTTCCTGTAAAAACACAATTTGAGCTTTTGATTTTTTCAGTTCATATAGCAGCTTCCGCCGCTTTTCCGGAATATTAAGGCCGTTCACATTATGGGAAATTATCAAGGGGTTCTTTCCCAGCTGCGAATAAGCCATGGCTAGTCAAGGGACAAAGAGATGTTGGACACGGACAGTGAGGGGAAGGAGAAGGGGATGATAGAGAGAGAGCAAAAAGAAGAAAAAAAGAAAAAAAAGGAAGGAAGGAAGAGTAGACAAGCAAAGTATATCACCGACACAGTGATCGACTGATCGTGTGGGTGAGAATCAAAATTAGGTTCAAATCAAAGAGTTATTTAACTTTGAATGAAATATTTATTGTATTCCCTACTGGGGGGCGAGTGGGAGGAGTACAGTCCGAACGGCCCGACAGGAGGCTGTAAAAATCTGAACAAAATTCAAATGTTATGCCAGTCTAAAACCGGACAACTCTCCATCCAATATTAACAAAAGAAAAAACTTAATGTATGCCTGGGATCAATATGTAACAATGGGCAACGGATGAGAGGACTGCAAGATATGATATGGTTGTTGAATGACCAGTGCATCTCTAGGCGTGGCATTAGTGCCCAGAAACACACAAAAAAAAAAAAAAAAGGGGAGAGATTAAAAAAAGGGTACTGTGAGATGGGATATGGTCTCGCAATCTATTATCAGGTTTATCACTTAACAGTTGCTATGGCATGAATCTGAAACCTTTTCATCAATTTGAACAAATGGAGGCAAGTGTCACCCCAAAAACTAGGGGATCCTCGCTCTCCAGCCTCCAAGAGCAGGGTAACATTAAACTATAATATCAAATAGACCATTACGTTGAATGGATCTAACCTTTCCCGCACTTAGAAAAAGGGAGAAAGAATAGAGTAGAGTCTTTGATCCTTATTGTTCCGTGTAAATGCTGTAAGAAGTTAGTTACAGTACCTTGGTGTAGACCCAGTTACAGTACCTTGGTGTAGACCCAAGAACAGAATCCGTTGGATATTTTAACAACTGTCCTCTGAAAGTCCCAGTATAGTTTTCACTGTTTCGTTGCGATCTATTCAGACTCAGAGGAAGGAGAAAATAAAGAAAAAAGAAGCAAAAAGAGAAAAAACAAACCTGTCAGGAGGCAATGTTAATTAGATCAAATATCGACAACATGAGAAGTGTTATTGTGAAAGAACAGGAGTAGGCATGTCATTCTGATGACACAGTACATCTGAAACTCCTAAAATTGAAACCAACTGCACAATATCGGCTTCATGTGGCGAAATAAAGTATTGCAAACCATAAGGTGAACGTATTTCCATTAATGGAGTATGGTAACATCTTGTAAAATAATATGGCAAATCTTCGTGAGAGCGAATCCCTGTGCGTAGAAACCTTCCACGGTATTTAATCAATCAGGGCTCACATGTGAGTATTCTTATTATTCATAGATGAGGTGAAAACTGGACATCATGAATCTGGCAAGTATCATGTTCCTGTGTTCATTTCCAACTTTGAAAAGTGATAGTCTGTATGCTGACAATTTCTTGTGGACAGAGTGAAGCAATACAGCTACCAATTATTTCTGTGGGTCTAGCACCATCTACTGGACAGATGATCAAACAGCAATACCTTTAAGAAAATGTGAAGTAATAGAGCTTGGACCAAAAGAACAAAATGAAACAAAAAAAAAAAAAAAAGGCAGAAACTTGCAGTCAATTTCATATTGAGCGAGCAGGATCAGGTGTGGTCTCTGGACCTGGGGGTTTTAGGAGGTGAGGAGAAAGCGTTGTGAAGATCTCTACTTTTGAATTTCTTTCCTCCATGTTTAGTTGCAGGTGACCTCATTGATGTTGAACATGAAGCATCGTGAGTATCACTCATAGATGGAGGCAACAAAAATTCTGCGTACCATTCTGGCAATGAGATTAGATCCAGATTTAGGTTAGCACAGAATGTGGGGAGATCATCTGGTGTGCGAAGAAAAAATTGTTTTCCTTGATAGGACGCCTGGACCGCAAAGGGGAATTTCCACCTGTAGGTAATATTTCTCTCTTTTAAGGCTTCCAACACAGGTCTGACAGCCCTTCTGTTCTTCAGTGTGATGGGGGAGAGATCCTGGTATAATTGAATAGGTGTTTCATTGAACAGGATCCGTTCATTTTGCCTTGCCTTATAGAGGATTTCCTCTTTAACTGAATGATTTGAGAGGCAACAAATTATGTCTCTTGGGGGGTTGGGGTCTGGAGCTTTGGGTCTGAGTGCACGGTGGGCTCTGTCGAACTCAATCGGGGACTCTGCAGGTCTCTCCAAAAGATTATTAAAAATGGAGGTCACCACTGGTCTTATATTGTCACCGCTGACCGTTTCAGGTATCCCCCTAATCCTGATGTTATTACGTCGCCCCCGATTGTCCAAATCCTCCAGGTGGCGGTTCATGGCAATAAGATGTTCAGAGTGCGAGGTGGCTACATTCTCAAGTCTTTTAATAGCCTTATCTCTGTTTTTCCCCGCTCTTTCCCCAACCGCAATTTGTTCAGTGATCCTCAGTATGTCTGCCTTCAGGTCAGTTATAGCTGTAGCAAATGAATTTTTTATATCTGCAGTTATGTCTGCAGCAAACACAGTCATGTCTTTAAATGTGAGTTGTCTGTCAGAATGAGGAAAATCGCCTACCGTGTCCTCCGATGCGGTGATTGAGTCTGCATCATATTCTTCTTCTTCTTCCTGTGTTGGTCGTCTCGCCATGTTGGGGCCTGCCTTGTTCCTCCTCACGGGGGCCTGTGTTTTGAATATGTCGGCGATCCCCTTGCTGTTAACAACTTTTCCTGTGCGCTGTGATTTCCCCTGTGGACCTGCCTTTAGTATCCTGCCCATTGTAGGTTATTTTACATTCTGGGTGCGGCCATATGATGGATGGAGAATCGTCCTGAGACCGGCGCTCTCTTCTTAGGCGACCATCTTCGCCGTGCGCCAAGCCCCCAAGTTTATAAGGCTACTTCAAGTATTGCAATGCTAAGTGGATGGGTGAGTGAGTCCCGGCCTTATATATGTTCCCCGCCACAAGCAGATAGTGCCAAATTTCTCAGGCTGCCTAAGAGGTGCAAGCAATAGTGTTGTATTGCAGCCAGCTGAACCAGTTTATCCTCAGGGGTGGTTACTGGAAACGCTGAGTGGTGTGCTGCCTGCTGAATGTCTCTGTCCCCCTTTGCAGCCAAGATGGCCGACTGCAGTGCTGTGGGAGCTGCAGGTTTTGTTGGAGCCTTATTATGAGGGGTCGTAGGGGATGGATGGATGGATGGGGCACCCAGAGGAGGAAGGAGGGCCTCTGTATACCGGGGTTCGCGATCACGGCCTGCACCAGGAAAGGCCGTGGCTTCGGCGCTTAACTAGGCCGCAGGAAAAAAAAACGATCCCTCGATCCAGCCCTTCTCTCCCCTCTTCCTCTCAAAGCCGCTCAATGTCAATCCCCAGGGTGTAGATGGGCCCCCCTTGGTGTTTTGCGGCCTCCGCAGGTGCGGTCTTACCGTGTCCCGAATCGCGGCCGGGCGCCGCTTTTAGGCAAGACCGCGGCTTTAGGGCCTGACTAGGCCTCGACTGAAAAAGTACTCCCGGAGGCAAAATGGACCGCTGGCGTTGATCCTTAGGGTCCGGTGCAGCAGATTATGGTGCTGATGTGCCTCTACAGTGTGCGAGAAGGGAGGATTAGACTGGATTAAAGTCACTGAAAGCGGAGCTTCCCCGCGAGACGTCCGTCCTGGTCAGCCTCCGGCCACGCCCCCCCATTTATTTGAGTCCTTGATCAATAGCTAGTGAAACCTCATAGCAATTTATGTACAACATTTATTTCTTTGATTTAAGCAGTATTTCTTCATGTACCAGTGTAGTATGAAAATGCAATTTGCTGGAAATTATGAGCCGACGAGACATTGACAGTACTGGGAAACAGTGATGCCTTCACATCTAACAATTAAAACCCTAACAGGCTAATCGCTCAATTAAAACCTCAAGCCCTTCAAAGCTTTCAAAAAGCAAATTGTGATTGTTTTAAGGAAAATGCCATTTGAGTCACAGTTTATTGAAGCAACACTTTATAATAAGGGGCCAATTAACTTTTAATTTGTTTCTCTGTTCAGTAACATAGAATAACTCTAGATGACTTTAAACAGTTCATGCTCTGTAACACGTGTGGTGAAAAAAGACTTGGATTTAATGCTTTGTTACCTTTACTATGTAACGCTTGGTACTGTATCAAGAGGTAATGGTCAAAATCACCCTTGCTGCCTGATGTGGAATTTCTTTGGGCCAAGAGAATGACTATCATAAATGTACCAATAATTAGGTCCTTGTAGTTTTATTGTGGTCTATTATAAATACGGTTAATTGTAAACAGCTCAAACAGTACTTACTGTACATCTCCATCTATCTTCGTTAAATATTTTTTTCTGCCTCCTATAGCCAAAATCAGTGAAACGTTGAGTGCCTTGAAATAACAGTAGTGTAGTATATACAGTAATTTAAATCAATTTCAGATATTTATTTTTTTTGCGTTGCTGACCTGCAAACTATCTTTCTATGTTCATAAATCACCTCTATAAATATGGTGATTTCTGTCTCTAAACAAAAGGCTGCATTCCTTTTAGAGACTATTACATTTGAAACAATTTTTTTTTTCAATACAAAAATGTTGGAAAACAAAAAAAATGACAGAAACATCAAAATTTGGACAGATTTCTAGAAAACAAGTCAAAAATAGGCTTTCATGAAACACCATCTCTACACTAAACTTTTTATAATAAAGTAATCCTACCTCTTGAAAATATGTGCCTACTGGTATTTACTTGTATTTTATTTCTGTCAAAACCTAAATAAATGTCAGCTCAGTGCTAGACTATAAACCCCATGGAAGCTGTCCTGTCTCATGCCTGAGCTTGGGTTTGACAACAAACACTCTGTCTAGGGTGCTGGAGGATGGTAAAACTCTAAATTCTAATCCTGAAAGCACCCTTGGTAAATAATAAGTTTAAAAAGCGTAGTATATTGGATAGGCTTATAGCCTGCCACTTATCATGATCATGATCGGAGAAAAGTAATAATAAAAAAAATCACAGAGCATACAAGTGGCACTACTCCAAGTATCCTGACTTGCTTTCACCGGCTTCAGGTGCTATGGTTGAGCATCATCTATCTGCTTCCCATAGTATAGATAATGAAAGTAAGGATGAAAGATGCACCTCTGTCAAATGCACTATTTTTTGTTTTCAAATAAGCTTTATTGCTCAAGCAAATTGCCTTCTGCCAGACCAGAGGAGGAGAAGCGTGGCTTTCATTTTTACTTTTGTATAAAAAAATAAACTACAGTAATTCCTAAAGGAGGGAGGCGGAGTTAAACTTGCATAACAATTCAAAGTGAAGACTGAGATTAATATAGATGTCTATTTCAGACCGTTTCAGGTTTTTATCTTGACATTTCTCATTCCCACACAAATATCTCCAAGCACCAGTGGTGTAACTACAGCCATAGTAGACTATGCAGCAGCTACGGGGACCAAAACTGTCTAGGTTGCACAGTGATGTATGGAGTTATGAAAAAATGAATGTATGTGTAGCCAGGTGGAGAAGTAGTGCTGCGGTACAATATAAGCCTTGAGTATTATTCCTTTAAGAATTCCAAATAATATGGTTTTTCTCCTGTGAAAAGGGTGAATTGGATTATGGGGGATATAGTTGGAAGAAGTGCGAAGACTGTGCAGGATTGAACTGGCTGAACTACACTCCCAGGGAGCCGAGGGATCCGCAGAGGATTATAGGGAGAAGATAAATTTGGGGCAGGGCCAGATGCGCGCTCTCTTGTTTCGAGGACCTTGCGGAGAGCGGAGGACTGCAGAGGAGTGGGACCGATCGAGAGAGAGAGAGACCGGAGGCTGAGGCCTGTGTCTAGAGTAGGAGAGAGCACATCCCAGAGACAGCGGAAGTCACAGTGAGGTGACTAGCCCTGTGCGGAGGCCAGTGGATTGGAAGCTGCGCGGAGTTGGGTGAGAGAGGCCTAACTGCCGCCACTACAGAGAGATCGGTATTCCCGAGCATGGCTCGGGGTTACATTTCAGAGCCAAAAGCGGTAACCCCGAGCCACACTCGGGGTACCGCCAGAAGCATCGCTGGATCCTGTAAAAGAGGTTACTTACCTTGTCACCGGGATCCAGCGATATATGCGAGCGGTATGCGGCGGCGGATCTTCCTCCCGATCCTCTCCGTGCCCTGGCTTCTGTCTCCTGCGACGTGACGTTCGTGGGGGGTGGAACCGACAGCAAATTCAAATGTAAAACACACCAAACACACTGATACCATTCAAAATAAAATAAATTCACATTACATTGCCCCCCAGTGCCCTTTCCTGCAGTTTTACTGTACTTTTTATATATATATATACGTATATATATATATATATATATATATATATATATATATATACACGTATATGCAGTATATATATGTATACATACATACATACTTTAACTTATTTATATGGAATGGATATATACTAGATAGATATTACACAATATCTCTACATATATATATATAGTAGCGCAAACTCATCAAAAAGATAGTGCCATAAATAATGTGCACAAAGTCCAATAGTTCAACAGATGTCACATGGGCAACAGGGAAAGACTGAGAGATGTCATAAACAGTCAGTAATCCTTCAATCTATCTCCTGGGATGACTACGTAAAGAAACGTGTTTCTCAAGGGGATCACCACCACCACCGTGCTCCAAGGGGGGAGGAGAAATGCCCACTCACCAGATGCTGTGGCTCAACCTACTTTCGTGTTTGAGCATTTAAGCTTATAATGATGGTCACTGGTCCAGAGTATCCACACTGGGAATCACACCAGCACAGTCAACAGAAGCTCAGCAGCATATGGAGAGAAAAAGCATAATCCCAATAGCGTGATACCGTTTTTAAAGGCTTTTTTAAATAAAACATAAGGTAGCACACTCACATTTCTTGCATGTCATCAAACGCATATTACAGTCACCATTAGGAGAGGGATGCCCTTCGGGAGATGATGTCCAGACTCCACGTCATGGACACCGTGCCTTCTGGGTATTCCAAACTCCTCTTATGAAACCTGGTTACACCGCCTGATCACGCTCCGACGCGTTTCGTGATTTCCACTTCTTCCCCGGGAGAGTGACCGCGGCGGCTTGGCGGTAACCTTAAATACCCATGCCCATCACCCCACAGGGCGGGGCCGGGATTAGCAACATCGGCCATTGGTGGTTGCTCCGGTGTATTAACCAATAGCAGACTAGGTTTACAAGATAACTTCCTCTCCTTCTGCTAATCTCTATGGTAGAACGCCCTACAACCCGGAAGTAGGGCAGGCCGAGGTTCACACCATCGGCCATTGGTGGTTGCTTATAATATATTGGCCAATAGCGTACTAAATCAGCCATCTATCTCGCCGCTGTCCTCTGCAATAGGACGCCCTGCAACCCGGAAGCAAAACTCACCAAAAGTTCACCTCCCACTATGCATAAAGCAAAAAACAAAAAACACCATACGCTAACCCACCGATGGACCGATGTTCCACATACAGAATACAGAGTGTGTATACATACTTAAGACACCGCTGTAAATTCTGTCACCTTCCATTGATGGTAGCTGTCGTGCTCTAGCCAATAGTGGTTCAAAGACCTGGACCAATCAGCTAGCGTCCTCCTTATTTGACCTATGGCCCGGAACAATAATAGAGAGCCACGGCCGGATATGTGGACTCCGCCCACCGGGATAAATCCCACATGACCAAGAAGTTTTAATGTGTACACAGTACACTGAGCACAGCAGCGCCACCTACCAATGGACCGGTGTTACAATAAAAGGAATGGTATAGTAATCTATATGGAAAATAGCTTAATCCATATACCAAAGAATAAAATATACCAAAGGATAAAATAAACAAAATCACCCTAGAAAAAGAACATGAATCTATCGGAAACTAATAGGCAATACTAAAATATGAAAATACATAGATATAGATAAATAATTAAAATAGCACTAAACATTTGACCCATACCCATCCAGCATAGGTCACAAGTTTGGGGACAAATTTGTGTGCGCAGACACCCAGGAGGGTCATAATCCTCCCAACGCACTTCATCCAAAGATAAAAAATATATAAATAAATAAAATATATATATAGAATTGGAAATTAAAATCAATAGTCACTAATAAAACAATTTTAAATCCAACTCTATATTTAATCCTACAGGGCTCAAAGATTGGGTCTGAAATATCCATTTCGTTTCGCACTTTGACAATTCCCTAACCCAATTCGCACCCCTCCACGGGGGTGTCACCCGCTCAATACCCCAGAATTGTAAACAACTGGGGTCCCGTTGGTGATGTGAGCGGAAATGGGCTGGGACACTGTGCTCTTGTTTCCCCTTTATGATGTTACTGATGTGCTCCCCAACTCTAATTGTCAAAGTACGTTTGGTTCGTCCTATATAAATGATTTTGCAGGGACACATTAAAGCATACACCACATGCGTGGTGTCGCATGTGATGAAATGCTTAATGTCAAAGTCCTTATCAATTGCTGCAACATGGAAGGACACACGTCTTCTCTGATTTTGAGGAGTAAAAGAACATGACTTGCATCTTCCACATTTATGAAACCCCCGTCTACCCGGAAAAAAGGATGTGTCTGGGGGATTAAGGATCTTCTTCACCACTCTGTCCCCAAAACTCGGGGCCCTACGATAAATAAAGGATGGAGCATCAGGCAACACAGGCCCAAATACGGTGTCCATCTGCAAGATGTTCCAATGGGTTCTGAAGATAGCTTCTACTTTTTTGTGGTCCTCACAGTAGCCAGACAAGAAACTCCATTGTTTATCGTCAGATCCATTCATGGGTCTAGTCACATTCTGTAAACATGCAGCTCGGGGGATATCAAGAATGTTATCAATCTCTTTCTCAAGAGATTGTTCATCATATCCCTTCTGGATAAATCTCTCCTTCAGGACATTTGTTTGGGCAGATAAGCATCTGGTGAGTGGGCATTTCTCCTCCCCCCTTGGAGCACGGTGGTGGTGGTGATCCCCTTGAGAAACACGTTTCTTTACGTAGTCATCCCAGGAGATAGATTGAAGGATTACGGACTGTTTATGACATCTCTCAGTCTTTCCCTGTTGCCTATGTGACATCTGTTGAACTATTGTACTTTGTGCGGTGTGCACATTATTTATGGCACTATCTTTTTGATGAGTTTGCGCTACTATATATATGTAGAGATATTGTGTAATATCTATCTAGTATATATCCATTCCATATTTTCTCAGTCAAGTAGCTGCATAGCCATTGCATTTATTGGTGAGTGGTCCTCATTTTGAGCGCTTGGGATAGCTTATTTCATTCATTTTGTCTTCGGTGGGCATTTAAGCTGTCATATCATATATCATTTACTTTTTTACTTACCGAGCTGCTATGGATGCTATCAAATTCTTGGGATCGAGACAGGTTGATCTCAAGAATATTTTTAGCTCCAATCAGGTGATTACACCTGATGAGGATATCACTGCCACTCTAAAGATTTTGGCCTTCACTCTAGAAAAGCAAGTGAGAACCTGGTGGGATATCAATACCATTGAGATCTACCTATCTGAAGGACTCATTAGTAGGGGTCTCAGATGGGATATGGCACCCCAGGACAGCCTGACAGATGACGAGTCCACAAATGAGTGGTACTCGTTCTTCCATAGAGCAGGTATAGAATTACAGTCTCTTATACTTAAAAGGAAAAAACGTAAGATGGAATTAATCAATGACAAGATTAAAGAACTACAGAAAAAGATAGAAAATATTCAGGAAACTACGGCAATTAAAGTTTTTAACGAGAAAACTAAAGCTAAATTGGACAAAATTGACAAGGAGACACAATTAAAGAAAGTCAAAAAATTCAACAGGGATCTTAAAGATTTTAAAACAAATCAGGTATATTGTTGGCAGGCTGAACCATCTTTATATGGAACAGTTCCGCAAGTTCCCATAGTCCCCGAAGTGGAAACATCCGGAGCTCCATCGGGAACAATGGGAAAGGGTGATGAACCTAGGACACCGAATGTGGTGAATAGGTTTCATACTAGACCCCAAACCCCGTTCGATACACCTCAGTGGACGGGACCCCCAAGGAGGGGACATCAGAAACAACGTGGTAAATCCCGTGGAAACCAAAGGGGAAGTACAAGAGGTTACCCCCTACCTAATTATGTAAATACCCACAATTATTACCAACCATTAGTGGGACAGGATGCAACTGGAAATGGTACCCCACGCCGGCAACCTTTTTTAGGGAGAGGCAAGGGCAGGGGGAGGGGAAAGAATCGCACCCAACCCCAGGGACATCAAGGGGAATATCGGGGAAACTCAAACCCCAACCAAAACCAGTATCCAAACAACGACGAGGAGTCAGAGCGGGACGGCGAATACAACGCCAGAAAAAGAAGGAGGGAATGAGAGGACAGGGCATTTACAATATCAGCTCTGTCACTCTAACAGATAAAGAACTCCATATATTGGACCAGGGTCTGAAATGTGCCCCGAAACGGACCCTTAATAAATTTAGTACTTATATTGACACACATAAGTACATACGCAAGCTTAACATTAAAAAATATCTCATTAGTAACCCCATTAACTCTGTGAGTAATACTCATTCTAGTTTGGCGGTGAATAGTGGTCTGAAAAATAAGTCCACATGGAATCCCCCGGTTAGAAATAACCAGGCAGTTGAGGTATTTAAAAGTTTAGTTCTGAAAGACCTCCAGAATCTTCCAATTGATCATTCTGTAAAGAACAACAGTAGACATATACAGGAGGGTTTGGAATCCCTTGAACAGAGGATAGACATTATCATCCGACCCGCCGATAAGGGTGGGGGAGTGGTGATAATGGATCCAGAGTTTTATCATCAACAATTACAGGATTTGTTGGCAGATGAAACCACGTATGCACTGTTGTCAAAAAGTTCCAACCAGTGACTTTGAAAGTGACCTTAGAGTTTTGGTAGACCAGGGGTATAAAAACCATGTGCTAACGAAAAAAGAGAAACAATATCTGGTCCCGAGTGTGTGCAGAATACCGATAGTTTACACGCTGCCTAAGGTCCATAAAGATCCGAAGTGCCCCCCGCCCGATAGTAAACGGGATTGGGTCGGTGTGCGCTAGGTTGGGCCAATATTTAGACACCTTCCTCCAACCCAGTGTCGTAATTACAAGGGCATACCTTAAAGACACTAAGGACCTGCTTATGTCGTTGGATGATGTGGTCTTGGGGGATGACTCGTCCGCCTTCTTAGTGACGGCGGACGTGTCATCCCTCTACACCGTCATCCAACATGATGATGCTCTATTGGCCCTGAATTGGGCCCTGAGTAAAAGGGATGATTTACCACACAACCAGAAATTGTTTATCCGGAATGCCCTGGATTTTTGTCTAGGGCATAACTATTTCTGGTATTGCCAGTCCTTCTACAGCCAGAAGAAAGGTGTGGCAATGGGAGCGAAATTTGCTCCCAGCCTTGCCAACCTTTTTATGGCAGAGTGGGAGGACAAATATGTATTTTGTAGGGAGAGACCAGAACTTCTCTTTTATCGTCGATATATAGACGATATCGTCTTTGTATGGAACGATACAGAGTCCTCATTGTTGAACTTTATGAGCTATTTGAACGCAAATACAAATAACATCAAACTTGAGTTCAACTGGAGTCAAACGGAAATCCACTTCTTGGACGTAAACATTAAGAAAGGTTTGGGCAAACTAACTATGTCTGTCTTCTTCAAGTCTACAGATAGAAACAGTTATCTGTCTATTCAAAGTGGACATCGCCCGAACTGGCTGCGAAATATTCCGCGTGGCCAGTTCATGCGAGTACGACGGAACTGTACATTTGAAGAAGATTATATTGCCCAAACGAATGTCCTGAAGGAGAGATTTATCCAGAAGGGATATGATGAACAATCTCTTGAGAAAGAGATTGATAACATTCTTGATATCCCCCGAGCTGCATGTTTACAGAATGTGACTAGACCCATGAATGGATCTGACGATAAACAATGGAGTTTCTTGTCTGGCTACTGTGAGGACCACAAAAAAGTAGAAGCTATCTTCAGAACCCATTGGAACATCTTGCAGATGGACACCGTATTGGGGCCTGTGTTGCCTGATGCTCCATCCTTCATTTATCTTAGGGCCCCGAGTTTTGGGGACAGAGTGGTGAAGAAGATCCTTAATCCCCCAGACACATCCTTTTTTCCGGGTAGACGGGGGTTTCATAAATGTGGAAGATGCAAGTCATGTTCTTTTACTCCTCAAAATCAGAGAAGACGTGTGTCCTTCCATGTTGCAACAATTGATAAGGACTTTGACATTAAGCATTTCATCACATGCGACACCACGCATGTGGTGTATGCTTTAATGTGTCCCTGCAAAATCATTTATATAGGACGAACCAAACGTACTTTGACAATTAGAGTTGGGGAGCACATCAGTAACATCATAAAGGGGAAACAAGAGCACAGTGTCCCAGCCCATTTCCGCTCACATCACCAACGGGACCCCAGTTGTTTACAATTCTGGGGTATTGAGCGGGTGACACCCCCGTGGAGGGGTGCGAATTGGGTTAGGGAATTGTCAAAGTGCGAAACGAAATGGATATTTCAGACCCAATCTTTGAGCCCTGTAGGATTAAATATAGAGTTGGATTTAAATTGTTTTATTAGTGACTATTGATTTTAATTTCCAATTCTATATATATATTTTATTTTATTTATTTATATATTTTTTATCTTTGGATGAAGTGCGTTGGGAGGATTATGACCCTCCTGGGTGTCTGCGCACACAAATTTGTCCCCAAACTTGTGACCTATGCTGGATGGGTATGGGTCAAATGTTTAGTGCTATTTTAATTATTTATCTATATCTATGTATTTTCATATTTTAGTATTGCCTATTAGTTTCCGATAGATTCATGTTCTTTTTCTAGGGTGATTTTGTTTATTTTATCCTTTGGTATATTTTATTCTTTGGTATATGGATTAAGCTATTTTCCATATAGATTACTATACCATTCCTTTTATTGTAACACCGGTCCATTGGTAGGTGGCGCTGCTGTGCTCAGTGTACTGTGTACACATTAAAACTTCTTGGTCATGTGGGATTTATCCCGGTGGGCGGAGTCCACATATCCGGCCGTGGCTCTCTATTATTGTTCCGGGCCATAGGTCAAATAAGGAGGACGCTAGCTGATAGGTCCAGGTCTTTGAACCACTATTGGCTAGAGCACGACAGCTACCATCAATGGAAGGTGACAGAATTTACAGCGGTGTCTTAAGTATGTATACACACTCTGTATTCTGTATGTGGAACATCGGTCCATCGGTGGGTTAGCGTATGGTGTTTTTTGTTTTTTGCTTTATGCATAGTGGGAGGTGAACTTTTGGTGAGTTTTGCTTCCGGGTTGCAGGGCGTCCTATTGCAGAGGACAGCGGCGAGATAGATGGCTGATTTAGTATGCTATTGGCCAATATATTATAAGCAACCACCAATGGCCGATGGTGTGAACCTCGGCCCCGCCCTACTTCCGGGTTGTAGGGCGTTCTACCATAGAGAATAGCAGAAGGAGAGGAAGTTATCTTGTAAACCTAGTCTGCTATTGGTTAATACACCGGAGCAACCACCAATGGCCGATGTTGCTAATCCCGGCCCCGCCCTGTGGGGTGATGGGCATGGGTATTTAAGGTTACCGCCAAGCCGCCACGGTCACGCTTCCGGGGAAGAAGTGGAAATCACAAAACGCGTCGGGGCGTGACCAGGCGGTGTAACCAGGTTTCATAAGAGGAGTTTGGAATACCCAGAAGGCGCGGTGTCCATGGCGTGGAGTCTGGACATCATCTCCCGAAGGGCATCCCTCTCCTAATGGTGACTGTAATATGCGTTTGATGACATGCAAGAAATGTGAGTGTGCTACCTTATGTTTTATTTAATAAAGCCTTTAAAAATGGTATCACGCTATTGGGATTATGCTTTTTCTCTCCATATGCTGCTGAGCTTCTGTTGACTGTGCTGGTGTGATTCCCGGTGTGGATACTCTGGACCAGTGACCATCATTATAAGCTTAAATGCTCAAACACGAAAGTGGGTTGAGCCACAGCATCTGGTGAGTGGGCATTTCTCCTCCCCCCTTGGAGCACGGTGGTCAGGGGAGGACTGGGAAGGGGGGCAGGGTGGCAATTGCCCCCCGGGCCACTCTGATGCCGGGTAAAAAGGCCGCACTCAGGGCTGGATTATTGTAGGGGCCAGACACTGTATACAGCTGCTGGTCACCGCTACACAATGTTATATTTGCAGAGCTGCAGCGCAGCGGTATGAATGTGCAGAGTACGAGTTACCACATTGCATCATGTTTATCTTGCTTCATAAAATCAATATCCTTTATAAAATCAGGTGGGCATGGATGGTGAGCTGATTCAATGGGCCACTTGACTGGACTTGGCCCCCAGGCCTAAGGCTGCCAGCCCTCCCCTGACGGTGGTGGTGGTGATCCCCTTGAGAAACACGTTTCTTTACGTAGTCATCCCAGGAGATAGATTGAAGGATTACGGACTGTTTATGACATCTCTCAGTCTTTCCCTGTTGCCTATGTGACATCTGTTGAACTATTGGACTTTGTGCGGTGTGCGCATTATTTATGGCACTATCTTTTTGATGAGTTTGTGCTACTATATATATGTAGAGATATTGTGTAATATCTATCTAGTATATATCCATTCCATATTTTCTCAGTCAAGTAGCTGCATAGCCATTGCATTTATTGGTGAGTGGTCCTCATTTTGAGCGCTTGGGATAGCTTATTTCATTCATTTTGTCTTCGGTGGGCATTTAAGCTGTCATATCATATATCATTTAACTTATTTATAGTTTTTTATTATATTAAAATTTATGATTTTGTGTTTCAAACTTTATCATACCCAAGATGTTATAAAGAAGAACGCACAGTAAAAAAAAAAAAAATATGTAAATAGTTGGTTTGGGCTGCTCATTCTCAAGAATTACATGCAAAATAATGGTACCACTTTCAGCATTTTCAAGAATCATACCGCCATTGAGGTTAAGTGACCAGAGCTCCAACTGCCAGCGAAGAATTGTAAGGCCTTGCTAGGACAGTACTCTAGTGATTCATCCTTAAAGGGGGCCCCCTACAGTCGTTAGAGTGTGATTATCATAATTTTAGATCTGCATGTTAAAAGTACATCTATTTAGATAAACTGACATTGCTGAAATATACCAGTAGTTCAAGTTTTGGAGTCAGACCAGATAGGATTGTTTGACAGTCACTCTCACTACTCCTTTAGTAGTTGTTATATACATATATAAATATATATATAGAAATACTCATAACCTGTTATATTGTTGTTTGGGATTTTGTGTCTCAAGGCCCCATATTCACATTTGGGACACAGGGAGTCAAAATCCTGTCATAACCTGCTATTATCAATCCAGTTGTGTTGAACTTATACCTGTTACCTTTTTGCTTGAATTCAGTAAACTACTACACCGATACTTGAGTGTCACGAATATCATTATCTCAATATGTCTGAACCTGTAGTGCCTAGGGGGTCGGAGTTAATTCAGGGTCTAGGGAGTGCAGAGGAAGATATGTATAAACTGTATTACTACAGGAATTGCCTTGAGTTTAGAATTAGAAAGACAGGGGGAATTTATGGATTTACCATGGGGCCCCATGACACACAGGTATAGTCCTGCCAACACCAATCACTATAAAATCAAACCCATACAAATAAGCCATACCATTTTCAACAAGTCCAAAATATCCCATTACCATTTGGGAAATTTGCAAGTACAGTACATTTAATTTAAATAATGATCTGATTATTCTGCAATATTTTACAGTGAGGGGAAATAAACTGACTAGTGAATGAAAATAATTACTCAACATAAATGTAGTACAAAAAAATAAAAAATAAAATCACTCATAAAGTCAGTCTGGTAGTTAAAAGGTATATTTGTACAACTGGGTTTTCTGAAAATTGGCCTGATTATGCTAAAAGCATGGCTGTCCTTTTCAGTGGAAGTTCACACATGCTTCCTCAAACCTTGGAGAAACCAGATGATGTTGGTCTGCAGGAGGATGGAGACTGCATGATTGCAGCCTTGTAAATGTGTAGGTTATTATTTTGTGGAGCTGGCCAAAGGGTTTTGCCTTGACAGAGAGCTACTTGAACTATGTTTATCAGAAAAGACTAGGGCTAGCGAACAGTGGTGCTTTGACCAGGGTTCAGATGGTTCAAGATTTCAACAGGAATTTCAGCTTTACAATACATGCTAGGGTGTTCTGCTTGGTCTAATACCAAGAACCCAAGTAAAGGGACAAATGTATTATCTTTGGCCCACAATCCAGTGAATAGAACATTTATATAACTCTAATATATCCAAAATAACCTAACACTAATAGAAATGTATTTAATTTTTCAAGGGATGCTCCTTTAAGAAAAGTACACGTAGTTTAATTTTTATTGAATGACCATCACGGGTGACAGTCTGTTGCAGGTTATGAACAACTTAACAGCTTTTTTGAGTGAGTAATTCATATTTTGATTTAGTTTTAGCATACGTGTTTTAATGATGAAGGCCGGGCAAAAGAAAAAGCTTATTTAAAGCTTCTCCCTTTCCCAATTAAATGAGATAAAGCTGATTTTGCTTTTTTATAGAAATATTGAAACTTCTAAATGTCTGTGCGTGCAAAGTAGGGAAAGAGTCTTCATGTATTACGGCTGAATGACAGGTGGACCACAGAGAAGCGGGGGGGGGGGTGGTATGCAGGAAGAGACAGCGTAAACCTTTCCACTATAGAAACTCTAATCCAGCTAGTGTAGACAGTGTGGTGATGTAAGTGCTGAACTGCTGATGGATTATTAGCCAATGCCATCCAGTCGCCCAGCACATAAAAAGATGACTTGGTGGCCCAGACAGGAAATAGGTACCTTCTGACCGTCTTTTAAATAGTGTGCAGAGGGTACAACCATGTCAGTTACTCTGCCTTTCTGGTTCCCTGACACTGCAGCAAATCATCTGCACAGCGTTTGTTCTACAACGTCCTCTCAGTGACTGCCTTGAGAAAAGAAACAGTCCTTCCTTTCTCTGGTAATGCTGGGATCTGTGGTTTTAAAATACTCTGTAGCACCAGGTACAGTCTCTCTGTGGACTATATCTCCCACAAGTCCTTGCTGTTGCTGTACAGACTTGGTCCTTTCCGAGGCTGCACAGCAATAGCATTTCTGCTTTCTTTGTTTTTATGGGTGGCGGGCAGAACTTTATTCTGCTTTCTCAGTGGCCATACACAGCACTGGAAATGTTGAGTGTTCACTGGCAGGCAAGGAGAGCAAGAACAGCTGCAGTAGTGGCTGTGTATGAGTGGCTGAACCATGTGTGACACTACCAGTGACAGCCTGGTCTATGTAGTTGTAGTCCAGAGTAAGCCTCTGACTGGGGATACAATATAAAGAAACTTCTTTCTTGCCTTTTTTTTCCCTTTGCCACTTCCCAACTTTGCTAGCAGCTTTGGCTACTATCTTCTTTCTATATGATACCCACAGACAGAAACTAATGGACCTAGTGCACACAAAAACCCACTCTCATGCATTTGTTTATAGGTTGTCATGGAAACTGTGATATTGTTCTGTACAAATGTTTCAATATCTTGGCAACCTAAAAAGAAAAAAAAAAAAAAACTGAAATTGCTAGCTGTGCTTTGCTAGGGCATGCACCACTGATTTCCCACAATTCTGGTGTTTTGTAACCTACATTTTGCCATTTCTTTAGCTTTACATTCTACTCTTCCTCTTCCCATTCAGTTACAGTGCTCTCTTGTCTCTGTTGTCATATACTGTTTAATATACTATGTTTTCACCATTCCATTTCTCCATTCTTGCTTGAATTTTTTCTTGAACTGTCCCAGATGTCTCTGGCATGTGTTGCTGATATGTTTGAGGCTCTTCTCTTGTTTTTATACACCAGGTCTGCTGTTAGACCTGAAAAAACAGGCAAGAAAAAACAGAGGGCGTACCGGCCTAGCGCATTATCTCAAAAATAAAATGGCTTTATTAAAAGTAAGTGCAAATTCATATTCACAAACGAAGATTAGGGATGAACGAACGGTTCGGGTCGACCATCGGTTCGACCCGAACATTGGCTGTTCGAAATTCGGCCGAATTCCGAACTTTTTGAGGTAAATGTTCGGAATTCGGCAACCAGAACCGTCCAAAATGCAATGAGACAGGAACTGGGCTTTAAAAGCCCGTGATTGGACCAGAAACGTCAGTAAAAGCCAATTGAGGGGGCAGGAGTCTGCTAGGAATCTGATTGGAGTGACTAGGGGGTCCAGAGGCCAATCAGTAGTGAATACGCCCCCCAGTATATAACATAGCCCCGCCAAATCTCTAGCACTGTTCCAGTGTCATTTAGCAATTATTAGTGTAAGGGATATGCAGTGTAGTTAGGGTACTATATACCACTATAGTTAGATTCAATAATCTAGTTTCTGTAGGGAAAGTGTTAGATGTCAGGGTGACCGTAATGTAGTTTAGGGTGAACTGACTCTGACTGCTATGCCAGGGTGACCGAACTCATGCATGTCAGGGTAACCGCCAGAAAAAAAAGATAATTTTTCTTAGAATTTTCAGTAGCGCAGGGATGGAGTTCCGCTCCTTTCACACCTGGCGTTTATTGGGCATTTTTTGGGCGTCTTTGGAGGCAGGCATGCCATCTGAACTTCTGTATAGGGGTATATATACACACACACATATATGTATATATATATATATATACACATACACACATATAGGTGTGAAAGGAGCGAAACCCCATAGCGCAGGGATGGGGTTCCGCTCCTTTCACACCTACATGTGTGTATGTGATGTATATACATATATATATATATATATATGTGTGTGTGTATATACCCCTATACAGAAGTTCAGATGTCATGCCTGCCTCCAAAGACGCCCAAAAAATGCCCAATAAATGCCTGAAACAAAAACGCCCAGGTGTGAAAGGAGCGGAACCCCATCCCTGCGCTACTAAAAATTATCTTTTTTTTCTGGTTCTGGACATGCTACAGAGCTGAAACTTCACAGGTACACCTTTTAGACCCCCCAGACACTAAATCCAAAGAAATTTCATTTTTTTTTAAATAATTTTTTAATAATTGGCTCTCTATCAAAAACGACAATTTTAAAGAACTTTTTTTTGTGTGATTAATAGTTCCTGGGGCATGACCCAGAACCCTAGGCACTTTTTAGGGGCATTCATTGGGTGTTAGGGCTTCAAAATTGTGTTTTTTAATTACCAAAGTTCGGGTCCCATTGATTTCAATGGGGTTCTGGAATCCGGACCTGAACTTTCGGGAAGTTCGGGTGTTCTGTCCGAACCAAAATTTTCAAAAGTTCGATCATCCCTAACGAAGATAGCATAAAGGCATATTGACAATATTGTTACAGCATCCGGGTTGTCGCATCACAGTAATGAAGTTCTTACTAATGTGTTTCGAGGACCTGCCTCTTCCTCAGAGCCTCTTTATGTTATCTTTGTTTGTGAGTATGAATTTGCACTTACTTTTAACCAGTTCCATACCGGCGCATTATAAAATTACATCGGCAGGAACACTCACTGTCGATCTGGGCGGGCGTCATATGACGTCCGCCCGAATCTGCTAATCTCCCTCCCCCCGGGGGCACACAGCCCGGCGATCGGGGATGCGGCGTGTCCGTCGGGACACAGCCCATCCCCAAACAGTGTAAAGAGCCATTAAAAAAATGTCTCTTAACCATGTGACCAGCTGTGTCCAATCACAGCTGGCCACATGCACTTCCCTCGTGCACGCCGCTCGCGTGCGCCCCCAGGCGTACCTGATGACAGATACTCGTGTACTCTGATGACAGGTACTGGGGTACTTTGAGTACCTGTCAGAGTAACCAAGTACCTGTCATCGGAGTACCCGAGTACCTGTCATCAGAGTACCCGAGTACCTGTCATCAGAGTACTCGAGTATCTCTCTGTATCCCATCAGAGTACCTGAGTACCTGTCTCCAGCCCAGAGTACCCGAGTACCTCTCTGCAGCCCATCAGAGTACCCGAGAACATGCCATCAGTGTACCCGAGTACCTGTCACCAGCCCATCAGAGTACCCGAGTACCTGTCATCAGAGTACCCAAGTACCTTTCTGCAGCCCTTCAGAGTACCTATCTGCAGCCCATCAGAATACCTGAGTACCTGTCTCCAGCATATCAGGGTATCTGAGTACCTATCTGCTACCCAATAGAGTACCTGAGTACCTGCCTTCTGCCCATAAGAGTACCCAAATACCTCTCTGCAGCCCATCATAGTACCTGAGTACCTCTCTGTAGCCCATCAGAGTACCCAAGTACCTGTCTCCAGCCCAGAGTACCCAAGTACCTGTCTCCAGCCCAGAGTACCAGAGAGCCTGTCTCCAGCCCAGAGTGTCCGAGTACCTATCTGCAGCCCATCAGATTACCCGAGTACCGGTCTCTAGCCCATTAGAATACCCAAGTACCTCTCGGAAGCTCATCAGAGTACCCGAGTACCTGTCTTCAGCCCATCAGAGTACCTGAGTAACTATCTGCAGCCCATGCCTCCTAGATTATGTGTTGGGGTGTTTGCTTTCCTAAATGGGGTCATTTTATGGGGGGTTCCATTGTCCTGGTTCTCCAGGGCCTTCAAAATGATAGGTTGCATGAAATTATATGTGTAATTTATGCTCCTAGAACACCTGACCATGCTCCTTGAATGTTGGGTCTCTGTATTTGGCTATGCTGTGACAAAGTCTCACATATGTGGTATCACCATACTCAGGAGGAGTAGCAGAATGTATTTTGGGATGTCATTTTTGCTATGTACATGCTATGTATTAGAAATATCTTATAAATTGACAACTTTGTGTAAAAAAAAATGCGTTTTCATTTTCTTTTCACATTTTCCAAAAACTTGTGGAAAAAAATGACATGTTCAAAAGATTCAATATGCCTTATAGAATATATGTTGGGGTGTTTGCTTTCCAAAATGGGGTCATGTTGTGGGTAATTCCATTGTCCTGGTGCTCCAGGGCCTTCAAAAGCGTGATAGGTCGTTAGGAAATTATATGTGTAATTTATGTTCAACATTTGGTATTGCCATACTCAGGAGGAGTAGCAGAATGTATTTTGGGGTGTAATTGCAAGTATGCATATACTGTGTGTGAGAAATAACTTGTTATTATGACAATTTTGTGAAAAAAAATGTCTTCATTTTCCCAAGAATTGTGGGAAAAAATTACAACTTCATAAAACTCACCATGCCTCTTACTGAATACCCTGGAATGTCTACTTTCCAAAAAGGGGTCATTTGGGGAGTTTTTCTACTGTCCTGACATTTTCACACAAACTAAATAATAACCACTAATTTGGGTTATTTTTACCATAGATATGTAGTAGTATAAATTTTGGCCCAAATTTATGAAAAAAAATTACTTTTTTGCAAAATTTTATAATAAAAACTAAAACAAAATGTGTTTTTTTTTTTTAACTTTCTCTCTTTTTTCACTTATATCGCAAAAAAATAAAAAATCCAGTCGTGATTAAATACTACCAAAAGAAAGCTCTATTTGTCTGAAAAAAATGATAAAAAATTTGACTGGGTACAGCATTGTATGACAGAGTAAGTATAATTCAAATTGTGAGAGCGCCGAAAGCTGAAAATTGTTCTGGGCAGGAAGGGGGTGTAACTACTCTGTATGGAAGTGGTTAAACTGCCCATGGCCAAGTCAGCAGGTGAGGATACTGTTCAGACAGACTGGAGGTATGTTCTATGTTGGTGCATAAAGTGGCACTTGAAACAGAACAATTAGGCTGAAAAGAGAGAAGATATCTGCATGTTACCAGTTGAACTCACTTTGCAACTATTTATTATGACATTCTAATGTTATGCAACGTGATCACGTTGGTATGGTAGATTTGAAAAGATGTAAAATGTTTCTAGAAAGACTTGGATTTTGGAAATTTATTTAAAATTATGGCTGGTTTAAAAAGCTGCATATGATTAAGCACCAGGGAAGCAGTAATATACTGTTTTTTTCTGTGATGTAATGAGGATCCACAGGAAAAAAGATTGTTTGTCATTATTCATAGAACTGACAATTTATCAAAAAGCTGAAGAGTGAATAGTTTATCTTTGCCTTCTTTGCATAGCTTTATTTTCTCAACAATGTTCTTGCTAGTAAATAATATACAATACATCATGACAGTAGGACTATCTATAAGGTACTATATAACACAGGATATGATTTTATGATATCGTTTATGTCAGTGGGAGACAGCTTGTGGTTTTCCTTCTGTTATTGACAGTAAATGTCTTAGGCTCCTGGTATAACTCTTACTATTTCCCCAATGCACATGTTTACTATTATTTCTTCCTAACAGGAGTTAAAGCTGAAATCTAGGTGGATATCAAAGACGCCACATTGCTAAAAGTTTTTTTTTTTTTTTTTTTTTTTTTTAATGTAAGCTGTATAAATAGCTGAATTTGGCCTAGTAAGAGAAAAATTTGCCTGGCCAATAAGAACATCTTACTTTCCATAATTTTGCTGATTCATTTTTTTTAATAAATTACTCAAGTATTGAAGACAGAACGTCAAGGAAATGGGCAAGCAACTAACATTTCCAGCAATTAAAGCCTTCTTTAGACTCTCATGAAAGGTTAAAATAAACACACAAAGCTGCAATCACCTTACTGTGTTCCCCAATAGCCAAATAATCAAATGTAATAACTGTGTTGCGCTGCTGACATAAGTAATAAACAAATTCAAAATAAAATAAATAATACTGAAAAATAAATGTGTGGTACACTTCAAACAATCTTTGTGTCTGTATGTGATTCACACGAAATAATCAAAGTAATCTACAGTATGTGCCGGTGCATATATTTCACATGCAAAAATGCCTTCAATCTGCTTCACATTCACTCTTCACCAAACAAAAGATGTGAGTCCAAGACCCTCTATAAATTTCTTCCTGGATATTGATCCCACAGTCCCAGTGCAAAACGGTGTTCACAAACACCCAGTAAAGTGACTACAGATGTGCGCTCAACTTAACAATTTGACCTATAAGTAAATATAGGTCTCTGTGCACTGCCCCCACTCCAGGGATACTGGAAAATGCATCTTCAACTTTAGCAGATACTTTGCTTGCCCACTTCTATTTCCAAGATAACTGTGCCTTTTAGATCTCCTGTACACCACTGTGTATTTCTGCAGAGTTAATTTAGAGCCAACATAGAATCCACCATAGTGTAGTATTCAACATTACCAGTAGAAATATAACTTCTATTCAAGTTTAAGTGTACATCTTACAGTATTAACATACTCAGTTGCTTAACCTTCTTTCTTTATGCTATATGTTCTGATATGTAACACATATTGACAATGTTTAATTATATCTCTGTCTCTTATCTTGTTAAAATCTTAATAAAAATCATTGAAAATAAAATTACCAGTAGATTTATTAAAGAATTGCACTTACATTAAAGTAAATTAAAACAGTGTTATGTGTAAAAGCAATCTCCTGGGACATACAGCTCCCCCGCTGCGCTTCTGGTCCTCTGATCTCAGCATCACCTAGTTCCGACCCACGCATATCGTCACCGATCACACAACCTCATCAGGGAATTATTGAAAGGTTACCTTTAAAGCATTAATAGTCTTTTAAAATTAAAATGAAAAGGCAGCTTTTGCTACAATATTCACCTTCAATGCAGTGTTAAAGAATTAAAACAGCATAAAAAAATGAATCAACACAATTTAATCCTCTACCACCACATACAAGACCCTATGGCATAAAGTGTTCCCATGTCACAAAACCGTGGAGGTAGCCTTGGCAGAATAACTTGATATGTTGGAGTTTATGGATGAATATGCTCTGCTCTACATGTTTCGTGAGAAGTATCTGTTTCACATCCATCCATCTTGCTTTATGATGAATTTGCCAGTGTAAATTATTTTGTAAGTGCAACTTTTGCTGATGATTACATTTGTTTATTTTAACAATAGCATGTACATATCTGGTTATAATTATGTATGTTCTGTCCTGTTCAGATTTTTTGTACCTGAGCTCCTGAAGAAGCAATACTTCTCGCAAAACATGTAAAGCATGGCATATTCATCCCTAAACCCCATCAAGATACCCTGCCAAGGCTTCATCCACGGTTTTGTGACACGGGAAAAATTTATGCCATAGAGTCTTGTATGTGGTGGTAGAGAATTAAAATGTGTTGAATATTTTTTATGCTTTTTTAATTGTTTAAAACTATTTGGAATAAACGTATACGTTTTGAAATGTAAGTGGTGCCTGTAAAGTCAGTTTTTGTAGATATCTAGAAATTTCATGTCATAGCAGGATGTGACACCTATGATATTTTCAATAGCACCTACTGCTGCAACCCAGTGTTGGTGTGTCATATCCATACACTTATGTTCAATGCAGTGTTGTCCCCAACAGTAATTACTTTCCCCATTAGATGTCCTCCATCTAAAACCATCATTTAACCCACATCTTCTGAGACCATGCCATCATGGACATTCTCCCAGTATGTGACTGATCTGTCACTTTGCCCACTCCCCCTATCAACCTGCTTCTTGTCAGAATATGAACTGATTGGCAGCTTTTGTTTACATACAATTGATAAAAATCAAAAACAATGCCAAGGGAAGAGGGGAAGAAGGCATTCAATAAAACTGAATGGGACTTAGGGCTAACATGGTTTTTTTTTAAAAATTGGGTTTTTTTGCCCATTAAAACAATAAACAGTAGTACATGAATAAAGTTATAACAGTATCTATCATTCATAAATTAGTGCTGAGAAGGACTGAGCTGTCATAATGACAGTTCAATCCTGTAGATTAGACAAGGAGAGCAGCTACTCCAATGTAATCACTGGAGTTCTGTGACAGTTGTAGGTGTCACTGACAGTGGAGTTGTGTTTTCTGGTCTATATTACCCTTGTGTCTGTTCTAAAAGTATATCTTCAGGCACAGAAACATTTGGGGCAGAGGGGGCTTAACTTTGTTTTGCTAGTGACATAAATTGGGTCCCCAAAATCACTGGTATTTATACCAAGTGTGTTATGAAAACCAGAAGAGTGTGCACAGGGGGTTGCAAATTCCTCCTGTTTAGACCCCTGATATTTCACCAAAGCCCCGTAATGTGGCGCCTAAATAAATTGTAAAAAAAATAGAAAAAATAAAAACTTCTGACACTGTCCACTGCCCTACTGACACCAATCTCTGCCCTGCTGACACTGACAGTTTACTGTGTATACACATGCACACACATGCACATATGTTTGAGCTTTGAGGTGCACACCCGAATGCAATAGGCTGTGCGCACCTATGTTGAAAATGTATGTTTTTCTAAATCCTTTTGCCTTTATCTGCTCTGATTCATGTTTCTACATGGGGAGGGAGGTAGCTGTAGTGGAGACTACAGGGGATACAATAGGAGGTAGTGGTAGTGCTTAGCTGCTGCAAAGGACAGGATCTGTGTGAAGTGAAGGCTCTGATTGACTGTTATGGTAGACACATCCAAACAAAGCTTCCACCCTACACAGAAAGGGAGACAGTGACTTCTGGGAATTAAACCACATACAGATGCGTCCAAAATCGGCAGGGAATTTTCGTCCGACGACCGATCTGCCGATTTTTGGCTTGTTAGTATGATGCTTCCGACAACCGACTCCGACTTTTCGGCCGAAAAAAATCTGGTGTGCAGGCTATTAAATTGTTGTCCGCTGTCAAGACACGGCCGATTATCATGCAGTCAGTACAGATTTCGACAGGGAAAAATCTAATGAGCAAGACTGGGCATGCTCAGAGAAGAAAGAACACAAAGAAAGCAAACTAACACATGACATCACTTCTGAAGTAGAATTTTGTCGGGCAAGAAAATTTGTGTGCAGTCTAGGCAAATTCCAACCAACAAAACACCACTCTGGACAAAAGACAGACGATCGGTCGGCCGATAATCGTTGCGTGTGTACTAGGCTTTAGGGGGAGGTTATAATGACAGCCTTAAGAAACACTAGCTAACCTACAGTGTAGTGTTGGCTTTAGGTCTATGTATTGCTTTATTTTGATTTGTGGCTTTAATATGTTGCTTAATCTCCCACTTAATTTAAGTTTACAGGGAAAGGGCCTTCAGGCAAACTGAAGGAATTTTATAAGTATTATTTTTTTATGCCAAGTTGTAATGGATGTAATAATGGTTAATAATGGTTATAGTGAAATGCCTATTTCACCTTATGACGCATGCCTTATATACTGTACGTATGTTATTGCTGAGATTTACCGCCTTACTCAAAAAGCAGCTAGATCACCCCTCCCTTCATGAAATCCAAGATGGCGCCTCCAGAGAGAGACTTCACTCAAAATAGAAGACCTTGTCATGTCCTGGAAGAAAAGCCTAGACACATAGATACTCCAATCATCCAATCACCACCTTATACATATTATATATGACTATTTCCTGGAATTAATTTCTTGAGTCTTTATAATTCTTAAAAAGAGGAACAATTAAACAGAAACAAACTACTCTGACAAATGTGTCGGCTATGATTCCTGTGTGTGCACACACTATTCTGAAATTTTGTCTAGGGGCAGATATAATCTCGGACTGTTTTGGTCCCAATCCAAAACATTTGGCACCCCAGATGGGACCATGGGTTTTGTCCAACGGTAGCCGATAAAGAGGAAGCTGAGAGAAATCAACACAGACGAGGGGCAGAGACTGATCACTTCTGAATATATGGTAAGACAAATTTTAAAACCTTACTTGTATACCCTGTCTCTGTGAATGGCTATCTCTGTGGTGTCCGCATCGGCTGCCTGCGGTCAGCAAAGACAGGTAATGTAACTTGCCCAGGGTCTATTAACAAGGAACCTGTATGATTTATATCTGCCACCTGCTGTTTCTTTATATGTGTGCTGGCTTGTGGTGGGGTGACGAGACGATCAGAAGGGAAATAGTCACAGGCGATATAATTGGCTGGTCTTGATGCAGTGGTTACAATTAACTGATTACAGACTTCCCTCGTCAGTGCGGTAAAGCACGCTCGTCAGTGCAGTAAACCACGCTCGTCAGTGCAGTAAAGCACGCTTGCCAGTGCGGTAAAGCACGAGAATAAGAGGAGAGGGGAAACACCAAGGAACAAGCTCAGCGTGGGGACCCTGTGGCAGAGTTCATTCTGACAGTTTAAGCCCCCCTATAACGAGTTAGTAATGTCATGTGTGTCATGTCTTGAGTTCCTATGTCTTCTGTTATTTAGAGGCCCTTAATTAGGAAAACATTGTTGCTGCGTGCAAAAGTTAAGTGCGATTGAGACCTGAAACGATATCTATTGAATTTAAGCTATCTTGCTAGACAGATCTGAATTACTTGCTTCCTGTTTTTTATGTGACAAGCGCTGCTGCAGTCACACACACGCTCTCCCCCGCAGCTGTCTGCCCCCAATTCTCCCTTACTCTAACTAAGGAGACTAAGAATCCCAGCATTCACACACATATACAATTATTTCTGTAAAATACAATTGTTTTGCATTTATTGATATTGAGCGTAGTACTAGTGGATAAGAACACTGTTTTATCAGGAAAAACATTTGCCCGTAGTTCCCTATGCACAGGGGAGACTCGGTACAACGTTTTGAGAATTGGCTACTTGCCAAGGGGGGTTCAAATGTAAATATCTTTGTTCCTATGACAGTTATAGAATTTATTTTTGGACATTAAGGATTACAGAAATTGAACCCTATTGGCACTGAGCCAAAAGTTTTAAAGTAGATTAACTTTTTATCTAACCTTAGCATTCAAGTGATATTTTAAGGGCATCCTCTATTGAAGAAGGGGAACCTCTGGTCAGAGTTTTGAAAATTGTCACTTTGCCAAAAAAGCAAAATCAGTATAAATTAGGAGGAACTATAAAATCGTTTATAAATTGATTGCCCAGCTAGCTCAGTCGGTAGAGCATGAGACTCTTAATCTCGGGGGGGGGGGGGGGGGAGAAACAAGTCAGAGAAGAAAAGTAAAAAGTTATACCCCATTTCAGCACTGCAAGAGTTTATTTTCCCGTAGGGACAGCATCTGACTTCCTCATGTGCAAAGCCTGTGGCAAGGGGGGCGATGGAATATCCATCACCTTTCTAACGTACAGCACAAAAAGAGTTCCAAGGCACATATGGACAGATGAGTTGGGGGGGGGGGGGCAACCCACTGTGACAACTTTCTGTTGGAGGCCATATTAGTACACCCATGTCTCCACTTACTGCCCAAACTAGTACACTTCCTGTTGACGGCCATCTTGGTACACCAGGAAGGCCTAACAAAGGCCTATACCCTCCTCTGCTATATTCAGTTCTCCCTGTTCTAAACCAGGATGGATGGTTCCTACCACACTCCCATCCTCCCCAGATTACAGGTCCAATATACAGTGCCTTGCGAAAGTATTCGGCCCCATTGAACTTTGCGACCTTTTGCCACATTTCAGGCTTCGAACATAAAGATATAAAACTGTACACAATCATGAAGTGGAACGAAATTTATTGGATATTTCAAACTTTGTTAACAAATAAAAAACTGAAAAATTGGGCGTGCAAAATTATTCAGGCCCTTTACTTTCAGTGCAGCAAACTCTCTCCAGAAGTTCAGTGAGGATCTCTGAATGATCCAATGTTGACCTTAATGTCTAATGATGATAAATAGAATCCACCTGTGTGTAATCAAGTCTCCGTATAAATGCACCTGCACTGTGATAGTCTCAGAGGTCCGTTTAAAGCACAGAGAGCATCATGAAGAACAAGGAACACACACAGCAGGTCCGAGATACTGTTGTGGAGAAGTTTAAAGCCGGATTTGGATACAAAAAGATTTCCCAAGCTTTAAACATCCCAAGGAGCACTGTGCAAGTGATAATATTGAAATAGAAGGAGTATCAGACCACTGCAAATCTACAAAGACCTGGCTGTCCCTCTAAACTTTCAGCTCATACAAGGAGAAGACTGATCAGAGATGCAGCCAAGAGGCCCATGATCACTCTGGATGAGCTGTAGAGATCTACAGCTGAGGTGGGAGACTCTGTCCATAGGACAACAATCAGTCGTATACTGCACAAATCTGGCCTTTATGGAAGAGTGGCAAGAAGAAAGCCATTTCTTAAAGATATCCATAAAAAGTGTCGTTTAAGGTTTGCCACAAGCCACCTGGGAGACACACCAAACATGTGGAAGAAGGTGCTCTGGTCAGATGAAACCAAAATTGAACTTTTTGGCAACAATGCAAAACGTTATGTTTGGCGTAAAAGCAACACAGCTCATCACCCTGAACACACCATCCCCACTGTCAAACATCGTGGTGGCAGCATCATGGTTTGGGCCTGCTTTTCTTCAGCAGGGACAGGGAAGATGGTTAAAATTGATGGGAAGATGGATGATGCCAAATACAGGACCATTCTGGAAGAAAACCTGATGGAGTCTGCAAAAGACCTGAGACTAGGACGGAGATTTGTCTTCCAACAAGACAATGATCCAAAACATAAAGCAAAATCTACAATGGAATGGTTCACAAATAAACATATCCAGGTGTTAGAATGGCCAAGTCAAAGTCCAGACCTGAATCCAATCGAGAATCTGTGGAAAGAACTGAAAACTGTTGTTCACAAACGCTCTCCATCCAACCTCACTGAGCTTGAGCTGTTTTGCAAGGAGGAATGGGAAAAAATTTCAGTCTCTCAATGTGCAAAACTGATAGAGACATACCCCAAGCGACTTACAGCTGTAATCGCAGCAAAAGGTGGCGCTACAAAGTATTAACTTAAGGGGGCTGAATAATTTTGCACGCCCAATTTTTCAGTTTTTTATTTGTTAAAAAAGTTTGAAATATCCAATAAATTTAATTCCACTTCATGATTGTGTCCCACTTGTTGTTGATTCTTCACAAAAATTACAGTTTTATATCTTTATGTTTGAAGCCTGAAATGTGGCAAAAGGTCACAAAGTTCAAGGGGGCCGAATACTTTTGCTGCAAGGCACTGTATATATATATATATATATATATATATATATATATATATATATATATATAATTTTTTATTATTTCGTTATTTATTTTTAATTATCAGTCTTTTTTTTGTTTATAGCACAAGAAAAAAATAAAGATAATAATAAGAGAAAGCTCTATTCGTGGGGAAAAAATGGCATACATTTTTTTTAGGTACAGAGTTGAATGACAGCACCATGGTCTGTTAAAGTAACGCAGTGCCATATCGCAAAAAAAAAAAAATGGCTTTGTCATGAAAGGAGGGTAAACCTTCCAGAGGTCAAGTGGTTAAGGATGACATTGTTTGTTTGTCCTATATATGTTGGGAGATAAATAAATCTAGATATCTAAATATATATTTTTTTTCTCTTCCAATAAAGCTTGGTGCAAAAAAACTGACATAGGAAACAGGCAGCAATAAAGCATAGTATACAGTATATGGATTAGGATGGACTAAGCTAGCTATTTTTTCTGCCCAGGGGTTTAGTGCTTTGGGAGGAAAAATATTTTCACTTGGTAGTACAGCAAGCATTTTGGAGAAGAACATACTGTACTTAAACGACCTTACAAATAAAAGATGAGCTTTTTGAACTTTTTGAAGAAGTAGCACAATACAGCAAAAACAAATGGGCATACCCACCTCAGACAATAGAGATTTTGTCAGTTTCAGATTTCAGACAGTCACATTTTTGGCTAACTAACAAAATACAGAAAAACAAACTTATGGATCTATCTTAGGCAATAGTGAGATAGTATTAACTTAAAAATTGTAAGATAAATATAATTATTCCATCTGGAAATTCTATTGCACGGATACTGTGGTCACTCAGTAGTTTAACTATGAAAGGTTAATACAGAATGCAGTTTATTTCTTTTAAGATAATTGCCAAGCAGATATAAGACACACATGAATGCAACTTTGTATATATAAATGCATCATTAAACGTATTTTTAAAAGCAAGCAGTATATGTAGCTGAATTCAACTTGGTATTAGCTTCAGTAGTGGAGTAGCTGTACAGGAGTATAGCAGAGCTCGGAGAGGGAGAAGTGGTTTAAGAAACCAATAAGTTGTGCTGCAGTGCCTATGCGCTAAAAAGGGACAGGGTGATAGAATACATGTTGTGACAACTGAGCAGAGTAGCAGACTGTCAGCTAACAAAGAAATTAACTCATCAGTCTGTTGCTTCTGCTTTACTTTCCAGTCACGGTGTCAGGTAAACTCCAACAGTTTGGCTAATCAGCGCATTCGCGCATTGGCGCCAATACGCATGCACGGCCAACTCCGGGCAAACTCAACCAGCCAAACGGCCTATTTAAGCTCAGCAATGACAGTCACTAGTTGCTGGATGATCTTCAGTTCCCCGTGTCCCTTGTGCCTTGTTTTGCCTGCTTATCTTGGATTTCCTGTTGCCGACCCGGATTGCTTGACCTCAACTCCTCTTGATACCTCTGGCTCCTGACCTTTTAGCTTGTCCCTGGACTCTCCTCTGTTTCCCCAGTGTCTGACCCGGCTTGGCTCTTTTTTTTTTTTTTTTTAAATTTCTTTATTGAGAACAAAGCACCGTACAAAAAGGCAGTAGGAGGACGGGAACAAAGTCACTCCAGTTAACAGAAAAAGTCAACAGTGAAATACAGCAGCAGTCAGGCACGAAAGTGAACATGGTGGTAACAAATACGCAGTGACCGTGTACAGATCTATGCAGGTGCCTCATGTGAACAATCTGCAAAAATATAGCAAAGGAAGGTGCACTCTGTGAATTTGCATGCCAGGGGAGGCGCAAAGACGTGCCGCCAACCCCTAACCGAGGACACCTTACATATCGCCTAGGAGAGGCGGGTCCAGATACAGCAATGAATGACAGGTAACATAACTGGCAACGAATAAACAGCCACGTAAGAACAAAGGGGGAGGAGGGGGGACACGGGAAGGGAGAGGGGGGGGGACACGGGAAGGGAGAGGGGGGGAGGAATGGAGGAAAGAATGGAAGTTACAAGTTGAAGAAGGGGGAGAGAAGAAAAAAAAGGGAAGGAAGAGGGCCGGGACGTGGGCACCAGAGCACCTACCCGGCGAAGGCCCAACAGACCGCCATAGCCTAACCCATGGCCTGTAAGTACGCGTCCGTACATGTGAAATGCACCCAAGGCCGCCAGCGGTCCCTTGTGAGTTCTTCGGTGTTTTTCAATGTTGCAGTCAGGTCCTCCATACGGTGGGTTTCCACTATCTTAGAGAACCATAATTTCCGAGTGGGGGGTTGAGTCTGCCTCCACAAGGCTGGGATGCAGGCCTTCGCGGCATTGAGGAGATGGATTGTCAAAGACTTCCGGTATTTCTGAATAGGCCTCCCTGTAAGGTGTAATAGGCACAGTGCAGGGTCGTCTCCCACCTCGACCGCAGTAAGCTGTTTGATGACCGATGCTACCTCGCTCCAGAAAGCCCGCAGTAAAGGGCATTCCCAAAAAATGTGAAGCATCGTCCCTCCCTCAGAGCTGCATCTCCAACACCGGCTTGGCTCTTGACTCCGCATTACCAGCCTCCTGTGGGCTACCCAGCTTACCTTTGTTCCTGCAGCACACATGCCTGGCTTGTCAAGTGTTCCAGATCCGCCTTGGACCTATCACCCATTGGCCGCAGCCACCATCTGGCCATCCCAGCCGGCAACCCGTGCTACTTCGGGCACAGCACTCCCTGTCTCACCTCCAGGGGTGTTCTGCACCTAGCCACAAGGGAAGCCCTCTCTACACTCCGGCTTCGGATCAGGTACGTGACAGTATCATCCAGCCATGACAGAAGCCGAGAGAGGTGCCTCCCCGCTGGAAGCCTTATGCCAGAAAGTTGCAGCATTAACCCAGGCTGTGAAGAATCTTCAGGAGGGTTACTTCCCACTGGAAGGTTGCCTACAGTACCTGTCTACACCATCTCTGGCAGCCCCTTCAGACCCATCCGCTGCAGTCTCTAACCCTGCTCCTTCAGCTTCGGGACAATCAGCTTCTATTCCTGCCATGATGGCTCCTCCTCCTGAACCCAGAGTACCCCTGCCTGAACACTTCTCTGGTGATCGCAGGAAGTTTAAATCATTTAAGAACGCCTGCTTATTATACTTGGCTCTGCAACCCAGAACTTTTTCCTTGGAGACAGTTAAAGTAGGGTTTATCATCTCCCTGCTGTCTGATGAACCCCAGTCCTGGGCCCACCATTTGCTGGAACAGAAGGATCCTGCTCTGGACTCTGTTGAAGTCTTCTTTGAGGCAATGGCCCAGCTGTACGATGATCCACAACGTACGGCCACTGCCGAAGCTACACTCCATAAATTACAGCAAGGCCGACGCCCCGTGGAAGATTACATCGTGGACTTTCGCAGGTGGTCTGCAGACACAGGCTGGAATGAGGCCGCCCTCAAACATCAGTATCGGTTAGGCCTGTCGGAAACTCTTAAGGATGAGTTGGCAGGGGTTGAGACCCCCACCACTTTAGAGGGGCTCATTCAATTGGCCATCCAGTTAGACAGACGTTTGCAGGAACGTCGGTCGAACGTGCTCAGTCCTTTCAGCCTGCTTGGATGCTACCCAAGGTGCCACCACCTCCTGCACCTTTACCGACTGCTGCCAACCCAATGTCACCCGAGGAGCCTATGCAGATCGTGGTGGTCCGTTCAGCCTTAACTCCTGTGGAAAGACTTTGTCGCAGGCACATGAACTTATGTCTGTATTGTGGGGACATTGGACACTTCCTTTGTAACTGCCCAGTTAGACCAAGTAAGCCCCTTATTTCCAGTCATATGCATCTTCAGATCCCTGGATCTTCCCCCCACTCACCTGGTCCTCCTTGTTTCTTTGCAGGTGGCAGGAGGGGAGATCAAGCTGCCAGCCATCATTGACTCCGGAGCCTGCAGCTGTTTCCTGGATATCTCATTGGCAAGAGACCTCCACATACCTCTCCAGACCAAGAACCATAAATTAGAAATCCACCTTGCAGATGGCACTACTCCCAGATCCGGGCCCATCATCCAGGAAACCTTACCTATACTTGCCACAACCGGCCCTGGCCATCAAGAACTTCTTCACTTTGACGTTCTTCCTTCACCCATGTTTCCTGTAATTCTGGGAATCCCCTGGCTACGGGCACACAACCCGCTGATAGACTGGTCAAGAGGGGAAGTATCTTTTAAGTCAGCATACTGCCATCAACATTGTGTGGCTCCTGAGACCCCGCCTCCTGTCGGCTGTCTTTCCATTCAGCCTGTTTCCAATGTCGGCCAAGATGTTCCCTCTGTTTACCACAACTTTCTTGATGTGTTTGATAAAAAGAAAGCGGACTCATTACCACCTCACCGTCCCTACGATTGCCCGATAGAGTTGTTACCTGATGCCGAAATTCCTTTCGGCCGTATTTTCCCGCTCTCAGAGACTGAGCTTGAAGCCCTACGGCAATACATTGACGAGAACCTCAAAAAAGGGTTCATTCGTCCTTCCTCCTCTCCGGCCGGAGCCGGCATCTTTTTCGTGGAAAAGAAGGACCATACTCTAAAGCCTTGTGTGGATTACAGAGACCTAAATAAAATTATTATAAAAAACTGGTACCCGCTTCCTCTCGTTCCTGAGCTTTTCCAGAGATTCCGCTCCGCTCAAGTCTTCACTAAATTAGATCTACGAGGTGCTTATAACTTGGTACGAATCCGTGAAGGTGACGAGTGGAAGACTGCTTTTCGAACCCGTTTCGGGCACTTCAAATACCTGGTTATGCCTTTTGGGCTGTGCAATGCCCCTGCCACTTTCCAGCATCTGGTAAATGATATTTTCAGAGAATTCCTGGACAATTTCCTCATCATTTACTTAGATGACATTCTTGTTTTTTCTGCCAACTTGGAGTCACATAGAATACACGTGCAAAAAGTATTGGCCACTCTCAGAAAACACGGGCTTTATGCAAAAGCGGAAAAATGTGAATTCGAGAAATCATCAATACAGTTTCTAGGTCTGATCATCTCCACGGATGGAATAGCAATGGACCCTCAGAAAGTGTCTGCCATCTTGGAGTGGCCTGCTCCCACGGACAAGAAAGGTATCCAGAGGTTTGTGGGTTTCGCAAATTTTTATCGCAGATTCATTAAGGACTTTTCCCGCATCATTGCCCCCATTACTCAAATAACTCGGCAACACACCTGCTTCCACTGGTCTTCAGAGGCTCAAGGGGCGTTTGAAAAACTCAAGGCTGTGTTCACCAGTGCCCCCGTGTTACAGCATCCGGACCCGGCTTTGCCTTATGTCCTTGAGGTCGATGCCTCAGAAGTAGCCACAGGAGCAATCCTCTCTCAACGTAAGGGACCTAAAGCTTTGCTCCACCCAGTAGCTTTTTTTTCTCGAAAGCTCACTCAGCCTGAGAGGAACTATGATGTAGGGGACCGAGAACTGCTGGCCATCAAGGCAGCACTTGAGGAGTGGCGGTATTTGTTGGAAGGTGCAGCCCATCCAATTATGATATTTACAGATCATAAAAATCTTGAGTATCTCAGATCTGCCAGACGCTTGAGACCTCGACAAGCCAGATGGGCCCTATTCTTTTCAAGGTTCAATTTCCATCTCACGTACCGGCCAGGATCCAAGAACGGGAAAGCAGACGCCCTCTCACGGATGTTTCCTGAAACTCCTATGGATGTCACCCCTAGCACAATTTTGTCTGCCCAAAATGTTCTGTTAATCCAGCTGGATCTCAGGACCACCCTTGAACGGGCTCTGCCCAATGCACTGCCCCTGAGACTTCTACACTCCAGAAACAGGGAAAATTTTTCTTGCATAGTAAAATTTTTGTACCCCAGGAAGCCAGACTCACGGTCCTTAAAGCATTCCCTGACCACCAATTAGCCGGTCACTTTGGGGTTCGTAAGACCCTGGAACTCATCCAACGATCCTATTGGTGGCTGAGTGTTAGACAAGACTGTAAGGATTATGTGAGTTCCTGCAAGACCTGCCTTCGGAGTAAGGGAAGCCATGTCCAAGCCTGGGGTCTATTGAGACCACTTCCTGTTCCTAAACAACCTTGGGAAATGTTATCCATGGACTTTATAGTGGACCTACCTTCTCCAGAGGGATTCTCTACAATCATGGTGGTAGTAGATCGCCTATCTAAAATGGCTCACTTTGTGCCCATGGTTGGCACTCCTTCGGCCGTGGACACGGCACATACCTTTATCAAGGAAATCATGAGGTTACATGGTCTGCCCAGCAGCATCGTGTCCGACCGAGGAGTACAATTTACCTCCAGATTCTGGAGGGCCCTTTGCAAAATCTTTAACATCAAGGTCTGTCTATCATCAGCATATCACCCGCAAAGAAACGGCCAAACAGAAAGGACAAACCAGACCCTTGAACAATATCTCCGCTGCTTCTCTACATTTTCACAGAACAATTGGGTAGCCTTGCTCCCGTGTGCCGAGTTTGCATACAACAACATACAACAACTCAATTCACGCTTCCACACATCAGTCTCCGTTCTTTGCGAACTATGGTTTCCACCCATCTTTTCTGCCTAGCCCGATACCTGAAACTACGGTACCTGCTGTGCAAGATAGGATAACCTTCCTCCAATAAAATTTTCTGCTCCTGCAAAGGACTATGCAAAAAGCACAAGAAAACTACAAACAATTTTATGACAAAAGGAAGAAAGACAGTCCTGCCTTGAAGGTGGGAGATAAGGTGTGGCTGTGCACCCTTAACCTCAAGTTGCCCTGCCCATCTAAGAAGTTGGGGCCAAGGTTCATTGGTCCCTTCCCGATCAAAAGAATAATTAACCCTGTGGCCTTTGAATTGTGTCTTCCTACTACGTACAGGATTCATCCAGTGTTCTATGTGTCCTTGCTCAAACCGGCCAATCCTGGTCCCTTTCCTAATAGAGATGATTTGCCTCCACCTCCAGTTCTAGTACATGGCGAAACAGAGTATGAAGTTGAATCCATTCTGGATTGCCGCAGAAGAGGAAGGCAAACCCAGTATCTGGGAAAATGGAAAGGCTATTCTCCGGAAGAAAGTTCTTGAGAACCTGCGCAAAACATACATGCTCCCAGGCTGTTACGGGACTTTTTCAAAAAATTTCCTGGAAAACAGGCCCTTTTGGGCATCTGGAGGCTGCCCCTCAGGGGGGGCACTGTAAGCTAAACTCCAACAGTTTGGCTAATCAGCACATTCGCGCATTGGCACGAATACGCATGTGCGGCCAACTCCGGGCAAACTCAACCAAGAACGTGCGTGCGCCAATGCGCACGCGTGCACGTAGGACGTGACGGCGCTTGGCGCCAAACGGCCTATTTAAGCTCAGCAATGACAGTCACTAGTTGCTGGATGATCTTCAGCTCCCCGTGTCCCTTGTGCCTTGTTTTGCCTGCTTATCTTGGATTTCCTGTTGCCGACCCGGATTGCTTGACCTCGACTCCTCTTGATACCTCTGGCTCCTGACCTTTTGGCTTGTCCCTGGACTCTCCTCTGTTTCTACAGTGTCTGACCCGGCTTTGCTCTTGACTGCATTACCAGCCTCCTGTGGGCTACCCAGCTTACCTTTGTTCCTGCAGCACACCTGCCTGGCTTGTCAAGTGTTCCAGATCCACCTTGGACCTATCACCCATTGGCCGCAGCCACCATCTGGCCATCCCAGCCAGCAAACCCGTGCTACTTCGGGCACAGCACTCCCTGTCTCACCTCCAGGGGTGTTCTGCACCTAGCCGCAAGGGGAGCCCTATCTACACTCCGGCTTCGGATAAGGTACGTGACACACGGGCTAGGGCAGTGATAGCAATTATTGGCACCCCAGATGTTTTGGAACTACATTTCCCATGATGCTCGTGCACTTGGCTGTGTAATTGAGCATCATGGGAAATGTACAGTAGTTCCAAAACATCTGGGGTGCCAGGGTTCACCATCACTGAGCTAGGGGAAGGAAAAGGCTTGTAAGTGTTGTCTAAAGTAATATTAAACCCTCTCCATTTTTTAGCTTAAAGTAGAACTATAAACTATAGGCAAGACTTTTTTTTTTAATTTTGGATAGAGCAAGGGAGGGTTATAATAACCCCTTTCAGATTTTTCTTCATCATCTGTGTACCATTGTGGAGATTTCCCTTCACTACCTGTCCAATCGCCAAACAGAAACTAAGGGGAAATGCCTTCCCCTTTGGAAGATTTCCCCTCTATTACTTTTCTGGGGACAACCCAAAATTTTGATTTTCTTTTACTTTCAATGATAATGGTAAACAGGACCAACAGACAGGGACAAAACTTCCTTAACCACTTCTGGACGGGAAGGTTTTACCCCCTTAAAGACCAGGCCATTTTTTGTGATTTGGCACTGGGTTATTTTAACGGACAATTGTGCGATCGTTAGATGCTGTACCCAAATAAAATTGATCTCCTTTTTTCCCCCTCCAAATAGAGCTTTCTTTTGGTCGTATTTTATCACCTGAGCGATTTTTATTGTTTGCGCTATAAACAAAAAAATATATATTTTTCACTTTCTGCTATATAACATTCCCAATAAAAAAAATGTAAAAATCGAATTTTTTCATCATTTTAGGCCAATTTGTATTCTGCTACATATTTTTGGTAAAAAAAATCCCAATAAGCATATTTTGATTGGTTTGCAGAAAGGTTATCACGTCTACAAACTAGGGGAAAGATTTATGTCATTTTTAATTAATTAATTATTTTTTTACTAGTAATGGGAGCGATCAGCGATTTTTCACAGGACTGCGACATTGCTCCGGACAGATCAGACACTTGACCTTTTTGGGGGTACCAGTGACATTACTACAGTAATCAGTGCTAAAAATATGCACTGTTACTTTAATAATGAGACTGGAAGGGGTTAACTCAGGGGCGATAAAAGGGTTAAGTGTATGCCTAGGGGGTGTTTTCTAACTGTGAGGGTAATGGGCTTGTGGAATCAACACAGAGACCTTTGATTCTAAATAGGAGGATCACAGGCGCTCTGTACTGATTCCTGAGAGAAGAAAGGTCTGCTGTGTTTACAACAGCAGACTGCTCTTCTCTCTCCACGGGGAGTGATCATGGGTCCCCGGCAGCAATCGCGGCTGCCAGCCCCGTGAATTTAATTCCCTGCTGGCTAATAGCACATGCACGCCCCAAGGATCGTTCCCAGGCGCTTTGGTGAGTAGGATCGCTAAGGCGATTCGTGCAGCCAAGCCAGCCTGTCGCAGTATATATGCAGGGGGCGATCGGCAAGCGCTACACTTTATCACATGGAGACTTTCTGTTTTGCCCTGCAGTGAATTGCGGTAAGAGGGTGGTGTAATGCATGTGTCAGTTTTCACACTGTTTACTTTGCTTTTATCTTTTAAATGTATTTGAAGTACACAAAGGGGCATTTCATTCACATATCCGCATAGCTGTGACATGCGATGCTTACCACATGTTGCAGAAAACCGCCACTCACTGCACCGCCCTCAGGGTCCTTTCCCACTATATTGCACATAAGAATGAAAAATGTACAGAAAATGTACACTCAGTAATGGGCATTTGCATGCATTTTTATGCATGTTGCATTGCATTTATATTGCTGTGGGAACAAGGCATTTAGTAAACTATTGTATTTTATGTGCCCTTGCAGTGACCTGCATTTATCCAATGCAGAAAAAATGCAGGTCAATAAACATGGTATGAACCAACGCTCAGCGCAGCTGACCCCAACTCTCATTTCTCTTCTCCCCTGAACTTACAGTCAGGAAGTTCATAAGTCGACTTACTGCACAGGACAGAGATCACATTACCAGCCTGACTCAAGATTGTCCTGTTCACTGTTATTAAAGGAGGCCAGACAATGAAGGAGGATTCCTGAATAAATCAGCCTCAATATTTCAGAGCTCTTCAAGAGAATGAGGCTGATTTACTAAGCAGTTGTGAGTTTTAACTCAATATATTGAATTAATATTCACTTTAATTACCTGATTGCGTGAAAAACAATTTTCTTTTTATTGAATTTATCTGTACATGATTGAATGTTGAAATTGAAAAGGAATTCACTTTTTACAAGTTAGGATAATTAAAATGAATATTCATTGACTTTAATGTGTAAATATTCTCGATTGTTTCTGTAAAACAGCCTCTATTGGGGATGGGGGGGGGGGTTAGCTAAAACTGATGCACACAGAATCTGGTGCAGCTGTGTATGTTAACCAATCAGCTTTAAATGTCAGCTTAGCCAATATAACCTACAAGCTGATTGGTTACTATGTACAGCTGGACCAGATTCTGTGTGCACCAGTTTTAGTAAATCACCCCCTATATGTTATATTTGAGATATGACTTAACCTTGAGATAATATCATAATATCACATTATATGTAAAAGTTTTAATATTTTAGAATGGGATGTATTATGTAGGAAGTCTGTTATATGAAGACAGATTTACTAATGAAGTAAATTACAGGACCTTAAAGCGGAGTTCCACCCTAAAAAAAAAAGCTTTGCAGCATCAGGTAGAGTAAAAAAAAACTGAAAAAGAATTGGATAATTAACATTTTTTTTTTGTTTCACTTACCTTGTTTTTAATGAAAATTAACTTACCTTCCTTCCTCTTCCTCTTTATGCGGCCACGGCCCCCAATGTCACTTCTTTCTTTGCATTGCATCCTGGGAGAAGAGCGTTATCAATCCCAGGATGCAATGGGAATGGCCGGCCGCTACTCTGATTGCCGATCGCAATCTGCAGTGCATGCGCGAGATTGCGATCGGCATTTTGGGTAGCTAAAACCAGGAAGAAGGACACAGCGGGGGACACATCGGCTTCAGACACCCACACCGGAGATGGCCACGCTCTTCAATCAATTTTAAAGGTAAGATTTTATCTATATTCATTTACTGTACTCTACTGTAATGTGGGAATAGTATTAGTGTAATTGGGATATCTTAGGATTAGGGGGGTATTTTTACGTAAAAAATGTTTTTGTGGCCGGAACTCTACTTTAACACTAATACATTTGTGTGAAAATTAACCTCAATTATTTATTCATGTCAAAAGCAAATTTTGGTGTATATATATATATATATATATATATATATATATATATAACATCTTCACATGAAGTGAGTAGTCACGCAATTAACTGTGAGAAGATTCTTAACATCTTTAGTAAATCAACCCAAATATCTTAATCATTTGGGGATTAATATTATAAAATCTGACATATTAAGCATGATTTGCCAAAGGAGTTGAAACATTCACATAATAAATTACAAAAACAAGAATGCACAATTATTGCACATATGAAACACATAAGCAGGAATTTCCTTTCACATGACCAGACTGAAGTGAATAATCATACAATTTATTGTGAGAACTTTCTCAATAAGATCTCAGAATTGTGGCATTTTTCCTGTACTTTGACCAGTGGAAGAGCTCATTATCCTTTGGTGAGTGTTCGATCAATCCAAAAATTTGGAAGTAGAATCAGACCGACCTTTGCCCACACTAAGCTAGTTTTTTTTTTTTTTTTTTTTACAGATTTTGGAACAAGAAGTGCTTCTGAGAGTGAGGGAAAACTATTTTATCCATGGAAACATGGGTCTTTTAACAAATACATTGAAGTGTGCATTATCTTAAATCAAATTTGTACTTTGCCAATTTAAAAAAAAAAAAAAATCAATTTAAAGCCTAACTTAACCCAAGGCAAAACTAGTGCAGAGCCTTTTAACATTACTGGAGAAAAACATAGCAATAATACTTATGATAATGATTAATAATGTAAGTGTTAACACTTGGCAATTAAAGCTTAAGGAACAATGTTAAAAGCTTCTGCTCTATTTTTTGCTTAAGTGCAATTGAGTTTTAAATACTAGGAGGTCAGCACTTTTATGAACTAAGAACCTTCCCCCAGTCAAAACCTAATGGTACTCTTGCCTGTTAATTGGCTGTTCAAGCAACTCAGAACTACATTCTGGAAAAGCAAGCAGAGTTTTACTATATACTAAGTGTATAACTTAGTGATGTACTACCATATATACCATAGCAGGTGATTAGAAGGTAAATATAAGCACTGTAAGTACCTGCACTCAGGTGAACCTTGCTTGGGTAAAATATAGATTCCCAGTTTTTGTGGATCGAAGCATTTGGATGTAGCACCCTACAAGGTAGGTGCTAGGCAAAGTATAATGGGCCTTGGCTGCTTAACAGCAGGGCCATGATTTTCAGCTGGGCTGTCATGTTTCCCAGGTGTGGCTGCTGAGAGGGGAGTCTCCCCACTGGCTCCATGAGAGGATTATCATTGGGCAGTGGAGGAAACCAAATCAGTGGCACATTCAGGCCTGTATCTACCCCAGAAGGCAGATTCTGCCGTAGAGGATTCTGGGAGTGGGTATAAGTTTGAGGGGAGCGCATGATGAAGCGTCTTTGGCAGGAAGCAGAGTCCCAGGAGGGAGAGTCCTGGGACCACTGACCCTGCCTAATCTCCAGCCTCACCCTAAAATGCTCTAATAACTCTCCCTGCCTGCACTCCGACCTGACTCTGCATTCTTTTTGGACACAATTTTTCACAGAATCACTATCTGTCCCTAATCAGCAGCCAGCACGTATGATGTGTGCTCTGTCCCTAAACTACAGCAGAATGACGCAGCGCGCTGGGGCTCTCGAACTTATAAAAACATGGTCACATGCTTCAGATGGCCAATCACAGCTACTAATACATTAGTAGGCATGGCTGGGATGGCTTAAGGCACACCAGTTAAACGCTTGTTGATTGGCTGTTGAAAGCCCGCCATTAAAAGCGCGCCATTAGATACAAAACAGGAAATAAAATGACTGAACACGGATTTTAAACCCAAACATACAGTAAAGTTTTCGGGTCTGTGTTCGGGTAACAAAAATCCAATTATTCGGCAAGAACACGAATAATACAGTCCGTGTTCGCTCAACACTACTCCTTACGCCACACCTTTTGACTCCTTGGATATAATATTGTTTGCATTTGCATTTATTTTCTCTTCCCTCCTCCTCCCCAACCCCCCCTCCTCTTTCCCTCACTTCTACCCCCCCTATCATTTCTCTCTTTAGACCTGCAGGTCCCCTTTGGGACGGTTTACTTGCACTACCTAATCTCCTTTATAATAATATATTTGAGACTTGTTGACCAGTTGAGGTATATTAGTATGTGCCTATTCATCTCATTGGTTTTTTGGTTCTTTTTTCAATATTGCTATTGCACTACCTGTTTGTTGTATTATTTTACAAGTTTCAATAAAAATCTTGTTAAAAAAAAAAACCTAGTTGAGCAAGAGAAGTACCCCACTCATTCCCTTCTCCCATCCCCATTACAAAATAAACAAAACAAACCAAAGATACCGGAATGGTCATTGTCTCCAATCTCACATTTGGGTATTCAACTTAAATGTGTTGGAAGTGTTACCGATAACAATGGCAGACTCATATCAGGCCCAATGCCTGGAAATATTGCTACATGTACAAGCTCAGATTTTTGTTGTTTTTTGTTTTTTTAATGATTTTGCAATAATTTTGAACAGAGTAGTCCTTAACATCCTCTTATCAGGTTTGCTGCCGGAACTCCTGGCCCCTCCCCCTTCTGCGTGCCTGCATAGCAAGCTGCTTGCTCTAGGGGTACTTGTGCATGCCTGCTCCCGAGTCGCCTCTGTGTGTCTATGAGACACAGACTCGGCCCAGCCCCACACTCCCTTCTCGCTGGCTGTGATTGTAAAAAACCATGAGCCTTTAGAGCCACTATAAACTCAAGAGCAGTTTGTGAATAGGGTAAATCATTCCATTGCATAAACTATAGATATTTTGTTTGTCTTTTCTTTGCAATCAAGTAATTTTATATAAAAAAAAAAAAAAAATATATATATATATATATATATATATATATATATATATATATATATATATATATATAGCCAATTATGTTAGTATATCAATGAAAAATATTTAAAATTATTTACCCTTGCACATTTAATCCTAGCATTAGAGCATATTTACGATAATGAAAAAAAAGTCAATGGTGTTGCTGAAATGCTTTCTTGCTTTAATTCAAAGTAAAATGGCTTTTGGCAAGAGATACAGTGACCACTGTATTTTGTTGCATAGTGAGCAGATTAAGAGCTCAGTTCAATAAATACATTTAATTTACTAAAGTCCATTACTTCAGAAAATTACCTTACTTTACGTAGTATAAGGGGTCACACCTCATTACCTCCTCCCCAATTAAATGTTCAGTTTATGAGACACTCAAAAGACTTTGTGTCCATAGAAATAACCTTTAATGTACACAGATACTACTTAAATGTCTGCAATACCTGCAATGGGATTTTGAAATAATTTGAGATTAAAAGTAGCTAAAGAAAATATAAAAATATAACCTTTATTTAATACCAAATTCTGTGTGAGAAAAATTTAGGAAGTAGATTTTTTCACTTGGTTAATTTAAGCTTTTGTTATTTACTAATCTTGTTTAACATTATTTAACAAAGTGAATATCCTCTATTTCTGTCATAAATCAACCCTGTATCTGCATGTATTACCTATATTAAATATTCATATTTTAAATATTCTCATTTTAAGACAGTTGGCAGAGCTATGCAAAGCCTTCATTTTTGTCCATGGGCCAACATCCAGAACTGCTCGTTTTCAGCACAAATACAATATAATAGTATATAATAGTTTATTCCAAACTACATACATCATTTTTTTTAATCCACCATCAGTGCTGTGTATAAAAACTATAGCTTCTATCCAACAGTTTTTGGATTCAGTGCAGGCATACACTGTGGATCTTCAGCTGTACTGACGTGTACTTCTAATGGAATTCCAATGTGTAGCTGTACCTTTAAGAAGGATGGGGCTACCTTGAAGGTAAGTCCATTCTCATGGTATAAAATCTTCTGCCATGTTGTGAATATAGTAAGTTAAAGGACCAAACTCTACAGAGGTCCTTTACACTGCATTGTGGCCTTTACATGTATTTGCCAAATGTAAGCAACAGACATTTTTAAACTAAGATGTAGAAATAGATTCATTCAAAAATTTTTGTGCAGACTACTGTAGTTCAGCTGTGTTATGGGGAACTTTTGTACCACTCAGTAGAGGGACTAGAATCTTGTAAGGAAAATTAGTTCTGCAGTCTTGGATTAGGATTGTTGGGTATACACAAACCAATTCACAGAGCAAGAGATTAAGACCTCATCCCATCATTCAAGTGTCTGAGAGATAGTTTGAGTCATAGGTCATCTGCACAAACAAAGATGACAACATCTTGGCAAGAGAATATAAGCTGCTAGAGCAATAAGGTCATGGTGCATTTCATATTCTAAGCAACAACCTGTAGAGGTAAGCAGTCAAACTAAATTTGTTGCACTGGTAACTTTGCCTATCCACTTTCATAATCCCAAACAATTGTTTTCAAGCAACCTATTTTTTTTTATTACTTTTGTTCTTTTTAAATGCTTTCTTAAAAGTAAAAAAAAATATGATATATGTGCATCTAAACCAATAATTTCCTAGTGAACCAAACATATGGTAGGAAAGTTGTGGCCTGCTTCTGCATCTTTCTTTTCTTTCTAGTGATCTCATATGCTGAATTCAAAAACATTTAGGGTGCATAAACGAGAAGTAGTCACAAAAGTAGATCTAACTGAAATGTTCAAGTATAGGATTGTGGAAATGTGACATTAATAGATTATATGAAATAACTAATTACAATATAGGATAATAAAAAAAAAAGAAATGTGTGTAAGTAGTAAAGCCCCGTACACACGTACTGATTGTCGGCCGAACGATCGGCTGTCTTTTGTCCAGGGCTGTCGTGTCTGTTGAAAACTGCAAAAGACTGCACACAAATTTTGTCAGCCAAAAACAGCCGACTGCAGAAGTGATGTCATGTGATGGTTAACTTTCCTTGTCTTTTTTCTTTTCTGAGCATGCCCAGTCTTGCTAATCTGCTGTCTGTCGGCCAAAATCTGTACTGACTGGCGAACAATCGGCCGTTCTGGTGTTGGCCAACAAAAATTTTAATGCCTGCACGACAGATTCTGTTCGGCCGAAAATGCGCTGTCGGCTGTCGGAAGCATCATACTAACAAGCCTACAATCGGCCGATCGGGCGTTGGCCGAATATTTACGGCCGACAATCGGTACGTGTGTACGGGGCTTGAGTCATCATACAAAAATATATTAGATAGATATAAATACAAACCCGATTCCAAAAAAGTTGGGACACTGTACAAATTGTGAATAAAAACAGAATGCAGTGATGTGGAAGTTTCAAATTTCAATATTTTATTCAGAATACAACATGGATGACATATATAAAGGTTTAAACTGAGAAAATGTATATTTTTTAAGGGAAAAATAAGTTGATTTTAAATTTCATGGCATCAACACATCTCAAAAAAAGTTGGGTCAAGGCCATGTTTACCTTTTTCTTTTTATAATAATCTGCAAACACCTGGGGACTGAGGAGACAAGTTGCTCAAGTTTAGGAATAGGAATGTTGTCCCATTCTTGTCTAATACAGGCTTCTAGTTGCTCAACTGTCTTCTTTGTTGCATTTTCCTCTTTATGATGCACCAAATGTTTTCTATGGGTGAAAAATCTGGACTGCAGGCTGGCCATTTCCGTACCCGGATCCCCCTTCTACACAGCCATGATGTTGTAATTGATGAAGTATGTGGCCTGGCGTTGTCATGTTGGAAAATGCAAGGTCTTCCCTGAAAGAGATGACATCTGGATGGGAGCATATGTTGTTCTAGAACTTGGATATACCTTTCAGCATTGATGGTGCCTTTCAAGATGTGTAAGCTGCCCATGCCACAGGCACTCATGCAACCCCATACTATCAGAGATGCAGGCTTCTGATAACAACTTGGGTTGTCCTTGTCCTCTTTAGTCCGGATGACATGGTGTCCCAGTTTTCCAAAAAGAACTGCAAATTTTGATTCATCTGACCACATAACAGTTTTCCGCTTTTCCACAGTCCATTTTAAATGAGCCTTGGCCCAGAGAAAATGCCTGCGCTTTTGGATCATGTTTAGATATGGCTTCTTTTTTGGCCTATAGAATTTTAGCCGACAACGGCGAATGGCACGGTGGATTGTGTTCACCGACAATGTTTTCTGGAAGTATTTCTGAGCCCATGTTGTGCTTTCCATTACAGTAGCATTCCTGCATGTGATGCAGTGCCATCTAAGGGCCCAAAAATCACAGGCATCCAGTATGGTTTTCCAGACTTGACCCTTACGCACAGAGATTGTTCCAGATTCTCTGAATCTTTGGATGATATTATGCACTGTAGATGATGATAACTTCAAACTCTTTGCAATTTTTCTCTGAGAAACTCCTTTCTGATATTGCTCCACTATTTTTCGCTGCAGCATTGGGGGAATTGGTGATCCTCTGCCCATCTTGACTTCTGAGAGACACTGCCATTCTGAGAGGCTCTTTTTATAACAAATCATGTTGCCAATTGACCTAATAAGTTGCAAATTGGTCCTCCAGCTGTTCCTTATATGTAATTTTTTTTCGGCCTCTTATTGCTACCTGTCCCAACTTTTTTGGAATGTGTAGCTCTCAAGAAATCCAAAATGAGCCAATATTTGGCATGACATTTCAAAATGTCTCACTTTCAACATTTGATATGTTATCTATATTATATTGTGAATAAAATATACGTTTATGAGATTTGTAAATTAGTCCATTCCTTTTTTCCCACAATTTGTAGTGTCCCAAATTTTTTGGAATTGGGTTTGTAGAAGCAAAGTGAAGCAACACCATGCCCATACTGGGAATGGTGTTGCCCAGTATAAAGACTAAGCATTTATCGTCAAAGTGTTGCATAAAATCATAAATGGTATGAAAAACTCTTTCCATGAACATCAATGAGTCCATTATAGTTTAAGAGTAATTGGGAGTCCAATCCTAAACCCTTGACCCATTGAAAATGCTAAATAATGTTTGTAGACCTTTACACAATAGTGAAAAGGGTACAGAGGGGATGAAGGAAAAAAACAAGCACATGGGAAGGGATATATTTTGGAAATGGTGCAGGCCAACATTTAACTCAATTTAAGGTGGTTCTGGTTCATTTACAAGCACTAGGTGGATATAACTCCTTTACCTGTGAGGAGGAGAGACAAGCCTGTTAAAAAAGGGTAGGGGTCATGTAAGAATAGGAGAGTGATGGTGGTTGTAAAGTTATTATTCACATGTACCTGTAGCTCTCCACTGGGATTTCCTGTTGTTGTTTAAGTGTCTTTAAAAAGTTTAAAGTGGTTCAGACTTCCATTTATTTAAGTTAACAGGAGACATTAATCCACTAAAAGGAATCATGTCTACTCTAAAATGCCTCTATGAAGAAGGGATCTCCTATACAGGAAATCAGGGGTGAGGCTGGAGAGGCTAGATTGTATTTCTTTTTAAATAGCTAATAAAGGGAGAGATTGGGCTATGATCATGTTCAGTGGGCTGAGATCCTTATAATGTACTGATCAGAATCATAGCAGCCGGAAAGGTGATAGAATAATATAGAGGTCAATTTTTGAATCCATGGTATGTTAGGTCTAAGGGTGTGCCTTAGCATTGTGTGGGCTAATCTAGGAACAAGGTAATGGAGCCACAGGCTGGGATAACCAAGGCCACTTGATTGCTGAGGTCCATAAAGTAAGTGTTTGTTATATCCAGTTGTTTTTTTTTTATATACAGAAATAATGTGTTGATTTTTAATTAAAGGTGGTTTATGGTGGGTTTGAATAATAGCTTTGGGGGCATGGACATTTTTATGGCCGTAAACCTATTTAAATGGATATGCAGCAGGAGGACCAAAGTTTGATCATCATTTTATTTTGAAAAAACATCAGGAGATGGGAGAGTTTATCGCAACCACATACGTTGAAATTTGACTTGGGCATGTTGCATGAAGAGGGAGGAAGGTTACTGGCATTACCATGGACTAAAGCCTCGTACACACGCGTCGAAATTCGGCAGGGAATTTTCGTCCGACGACCGATCTGCCGATTTTCGGCTTGTTAGTATGTTGCTTCTGACAAACGACTCCGACTTTTCTGCCGAAAAAAATCTGGTGTGCAGGCTATAAAATTTTTGTCCGCCGTCAAAACACGGCCGATTTTCGTGGAATCAGTACAGATTTCGACAGGGAAAAATCTTATGAGCAAGTCTGGGCATGCTCAGAGAAGAAAGAACACAAAGAAAGCAAACCAACACATGACATCACTTCTGAAGTAGAATTTTGTCGGGCGAGAAAATTCGTGTGCAGTCTAGGCACATTCCAACCAACAAAACACAACTCTGGACAAAAGACGGACGACCAGTCGGCCAATAATCGTTGCGTGTGTACTAGGCTTTAGTCAAGTCTAACCTCAGATCTGAAAAGTCATAGATCGCATTTAGAGAACAGAGAATGTTAGGAGATGTCACATGGTGAGATGAAAGCAATAAAACATAATCTGTATACATGCTTACATTATTTTTTAAAGGCTTCACCTAAAATAAAAAAAGAAGGCACTCATCAGCTCCCTTGCAGTTCGTTGAAATCTATCAGCCATATGCTGTGGTGCCAGACAAAATTTGTAATTTATTAATTCACAGATCACTGAATGAATGATGTGGCTCTACAGTTGGAGCCCCACACAGCTGCAGTGAATTTAAGATATGACAGTGGCAGCTGGGAAGGGGGGGTGGGGGTCTGCCTTATAACAATGTTACATGTCATACCCTAAATACAGGTGTAGCATGTTACTAAAGTTGAACCTACAGTCATGGCAAAAAATATAGCCACCCCTGCATTACTGTCCGATAATGCACCATTTCGCCCACAAAATTGTTGCAATTACAAATGTTTAGGCATTCCTATGTTTATTTATTTTGTTTATATTATTATGACACAAAAAAAGAGGAGAAACAAAAAGCCAAATCTGACACATTCCATGCAAAAATCCAAAAATGGACTGAACAAATTTATTGGCACCTTCACAAAATTGTAATAAATAATTGGGTTCCAAGTTTGTGATGCTCCTGTAATTTGTAATTCAATTCAGCGTATCAATTCACAGGTGCTGACAATATAGAATTCACACTGGCAACCAGTTAAAATGGTGAAAAATTTACTCAACATTTCTGTTGTGTGTCTCAGTGTGCCAAAAGGAGCACGAGGAAGAGAAAGGGCAGCAACAAATTGTCTTAATGTTCCTGTGTCCACTGTAAGCAACATTGCCAAAAAGTTTATAGCCCATGGCACTGTAGCTAATCTCCCTGGACATAGACGAAAGAGGAAAATTAATTAAAGATTGCAACAAAGGATTGTTTGAATGTGGAATAAAGAACCTCATTCAACTTCGAGACAAATTCAAGCTGACCTTCAGGCACAGGATACAACTCTGTCAGCTCTCACTATACGTTGTCATCTGAATGAAAAGGGACGCTATGGTTGGAGATCCAGCAGGGCTCCTCTGCTCACACAAAAACATAAAAAGCCAGACTGGAGTTTGCCAAAACTTACCCGAGGAAGCCAAAATCTTTTTGGGAGAATGTGCTGTGTGTACAGATGAAACAAAATTACACCTTTTTGTTAAAGCCCATCATTCTACTGTTTTCAGTAAAAGAAATAGGGCCTTTAAAGAAAAGAATACAGTCCCTACATCAGACATGGTGGAGATTCACTAATGTTTTGGGGTTGCTTTGCTGCTTCAGGCACTGAATGTCTTGACAATGTGCATGGCATTAGGAAATCTGAAGACTACCTAAGAATTCTGAGGTGCAATGTAGGACCCAGTGTCAGAAAGTTGGGTCTCTGTCAGAGGTCATGGGTCCTACAGCAGGACAATGACCCAAATCACACATCAAAAAGCACCCAGAAATGGGTTAGGACCAAACGCTGAAGAGAACTGAACTGGCCACCAACGAGTCCAAATCTAAATCCCATAGAGCACCTGTAGAGAGATCTCAAAACAGCAATTGGAAAAAGGAACCCTTCCAAACTGAGAAATCTGAAGCAGTTGACGAAAGAGTGGTCCAAATTTTTAGGAGATGAAAGAAGCTCATTGATGGTTACAGGAAGCGATTGATTTGAGTTTTTTTCCCAAGGGGTGTGCTACCAAATCTTAAATTGAGGGTGCCATTCATTTCGTACAGTCCATTTTTGGCGTTTTGCATGGAATGTGTCAGATTTGGCTTTGTGTTTCTCCACTTTGTTTTGTGTCATAGCAATACAAACAAAATAAACACGAGAATGCCTAAACATTTGCAATTGCAACAATTTTTTGGGCAAAGTGGTGGAATATCTGACAGAAAGATAGGGGTTGCCAATATTTTTGCCCATGACTGTATTCGTTAAATCAAGGGCACCATGGCGAGTGCAACGAGAGATGGAGGCAGGGGACATCCTTGAAGGTTTCCCCTACTCAAGGTAGAAAAGTCTGACTTGCAGATGAAAGACTTATTTTTGTTTAAGGTGAGTGGTATAACACTTGGATTTGTTTAATAAAGTGTTTTATTTAGAGACATGAAACGCTGTCAAACGCCTTTTGTATTTCTAAAGTGTTTGGAATTCTCATTGTTTCCAGGATCTTGCTGTAAATAAAGTGCACTATCTTAACATCAAGTAAATACTTGTATGTTGTATGTATTTACAAGGCTACAATCTTTACAAAAAGATTAAAAAATGTATCACTTTAACAATGTATATGAATAGAATATGGCTATAGGTGAAAAAATAAACATCAAACCATTGAAAACAAATCGATGTATATAAAAAATATCACAGAATATGTGCCTGAATAGAAATAAAAAAGTAATAAAAATAACCTCTGTGATAAAAGAAACAAACAGTGAGAGAAAAGTCCAGTCCCATGAAGTGAAAGAAACACCCACAGCCAGTGACACAATGTTAACGGTGCTGAGATGGATAGTCTTCCAAGTGCTCAGTGTTCCATCCTCGTGCTGATTAATAAAAATTGGCCGCATACCAAAAGACTACGGTCATGCAGCTTGATAGAAAAATCCACCACTTATAAACAGCTTGGGATTGGGCTCCAACACCAATCAAGGACCCAGCCACAGAAATATGGATACAGGACGACAGATTTGCTCATTATAGGAGAAAATCATATGTGGAGAAAAAGGAGCTGATAGTGCATTTTCTTAAAAAACATTGATTTATTAAAAAATTGTTGCACTTACATCAAACACGGGATTAAAGGACATTGGTAAAAACAGATGTGCACGGCAAAGGTGATGAGCGTGGCTACTCCGTCCGACGCATTTCCCCCTCTTACAGGCATCAACTGGGAATGGAGCTGTTTATAAGTGGTTGATTTTTCTTTCAAGCTGCATGACCGCAGCCTTTTAGTAAGCGGCCCCCGCTCATTAGCGGGGAAGCCGCTCAACGGGGCAGGCGGCTCCGATTGCCGCCTGACACCTACGATCGTTCCCCGCTAAGAGAGAAGAACGGTCAGCTGTTGTAAATCATTCCCTGGAATGATCACAGAGCTCCTGTGATCCTTCTATATAGGAACACAGGTCTCTGTGATCATTTCACAAGCCATGCCCCCCACAGTAAGAAACACGCCCCTAGGTACACATTTAACCCCTTGATCACCCACAGTGTTACCCCTTCTCTGCCAGTGTCCTTATTACAGTAACAATGCATATTTTTAGCACTGATTACTGTAGTAATGTCACTGTTCCCCCCCAAAAGTGTAAAAACTGTAAGTCAGGAGTTGGATCCGTCTGCCGCAATGTCGCAGTCCTGCAAACAATTGCAGATCGAAGCTATTACTATTAAAAAAAAAAAAACAATACAAATGACATAAATTTTTCCCGTAGTTAGTAGACGCGATAACTTTTGCGCAAACCAATCAAAATACGCTTATTGCAAACATTTTTTCGCATGCGCGGGAGTGACGCCAATCACAGACCCGGAGCCACCGAACCCGGAAGAGATGTCGTGGGATGATGTCAGCGCCCGCAGCAGTGTCCGGGGGTCCGTGTTGGGGCTTCGTTCTAAGGTAAGTAATTCATAATGAGCTAGTATGCGATGCATACTAGCTCATTATGCCTTTGTCTTGCAGGTTTTTTTTTTTATTTTAGGTTTACAACCGCTTTAAACTTCCAAGGCAGATTTTAATCTGATTAGTGCCTGTGATAAAATCTTAATACTAACATCTTTCAAATTGGGTTTTAAAACTAATCAGGCTTGTGTGTGAAAGGTAGCATGGCTTCAGAAATTGTGGGGTATGGTTAAAACCCCTTTTTACTTCCGGTTCCGGCGCCCCATGCTATAGCCGCGTTCTTCTTGGCTCCAGCAGCACCCCCACTAAAACCTGCTTAAAAAGCCAGCCCCCACAGTGGCAATTGCCTCCTGCCGACCATCCGGAGCCCCCCGAACACCTGGGCATCATTTCTAGCCACGCCGATGAATCGGTTTCTTGAAAAGGGTGGGCCCCGCACGATCCCGGTCACGCCACTAATTGAGGATGCGGCTTCGGTCTACCATCCTCCGGCAGCAACACTGACTGATATGGAGACTTGTAATGCCACAGCGCCCCCTGCCGCTGGCCCTGTTGATCACAACACCGCACTCATAGCACAGGCAGTTGCTGCGCTCCTCTCTCCCACTATTGCAGCATCTGTGGAGACGGCTGTGTCTGCTGGGATGATGGAGATAAAAAAGGAACTCTCAGAACACTCCTTAAGACTTAATGAAGCAGAGCAGCGTATCTCTAGCATTGAGAATGAACTTATCAGGCCCAGAGGAGTGAAAAAACGCAGGACAAGACCATCCAGTATTTGCTCCAGAAAATCGAGGACCTGGAGAACAGATTCCGGAGGAGCAACCTGTGGTTTGTAGGCGTCCCGGAATCTCTCCTTCCCTCCGCCATTGTTGACTACTGCTCTACAGCCCCGAGGTCCTGGGTCTCAAAAGGTACCTTCACGATCGAGAGAGCCCACCGCATAGGACCCACTTCCCCAGATCGCAAAACCCTGTGACCGATTATCGCAAAGTACCTCTACTACACTGACAAGGCGGCCATCCTCCAGAAGTTCAGGCAAGCCAGCTAATCTTTGCAGACTATTCCGCAGAAGTAGCCAAAAATAGAAAAGCCTTCCAAACTATCTGTTCCAAGCTCTACCATCACTACTCTTTGGCTTAAATCACCTGATGGGAAACAGCTGTCTTTCCAGGAGCCCTCGGAAACGGAATCCTACCTCCGCTCTCGCCGCCTTGAAGACTCGTCCTCCATATCTCTTAGGACCTCACTGCTACAACGCCCATTGGTCCAACGCAGTCCAAAGAAGGAATCTCCCAAATGCCCCAAATTTTCCAACGCCGGACAAACCTCCCGTCCGTCTCTCCAGGGACTTGGCTAATTGTTTTGTACACCTGGCAAATAGTGGACTTCATCCTTCTTGCCCCTTCCGGGCTTGAAGACCCCACGTTATTACCTTGTTTATCCCTGCTAGGAGTATGAGTCTACCACAATTAAATGTACATTTCTCCTCACCCAGGACTTGTTTTCCTCTGTTCTTGCACACTGCTCCCAGATGCTCACGGTCGTTGCCTATCCTCAAAGCTGCCGTATGGAGGTGATTGCCCCATAGGCCCCACTTTGTACCCTCTCATGCTTTTGTAGGCTCGTTACCGCCTCCTGGCAATGGTGGGTGGCTGCTTTGTGAACCGGCACCCTCGGTGAATGCATGTAGAAAAAAGTTAATGACTGTTACGTTTTTTTTTTTTGCACCTTTTCTACCCTTTGGTTACGCCCTTGCTCCTTACTCAGACCGATATCCTTCTTGTATTTACCCCCTCCTTCCAACCCCATCAACTCATGACATCACATACCCACGGATCCCACTCAGACCCCAGACCCAACTTCTGCAGGCGACACCTTTCCTCTCTTCCCACACCTACCGCAAGCTTTTCACCATTCTACCGTACCACCCTATAACGATTAATATTTTTTGAGATTAGTCTCCTGGAATGTTAAGGGCCTTAGATACCCTGCAAGCGATCCAAAGTCCTAAGACACCTGAAACGTCTCAAAACAGATATCTCCCTTCTCCAGGAAACCCACCTCACCTCCCCCGACTTCCATCGCTTAAAGAAGTCTTGGGTGGGAGAGGTACTGGGATCAGAAGCGGACTCACGCAAGGCTGGAGTACTCATCCTTCTTCATAAACGGCTGGCTTATGACATCCTCTTCACCGACGCCCAGGGATGCTTTGTCTCCCTCCATATTCGCATACATGACAGAGAATACGTCATCTCTAATGTATATGCTCCCAACATTCCTGACAAACATTTCTTTGCAGACATCTCAGCCAAGCTACTCCTTTGCCCCAACGTCCCCCACCTAATAAGGGGGGGACTTTAACTTAATTATGGACACAACCTTGGACAGATTGCCCACGTAGAGGCAATCGTTCAGACTTGACCCCCTCCCTACTGGCAGACACATTTGAATCCCTACATTTCATTGACATTTGGCGACTCCAACACCCGCCAGACAGGGAATACACATTTTACTCCACTCCCCATGGGGTATTCACTAGAACTGACCACTTTTTCTGTTCTGACATCATAACTCCCTGTATTGACTCCTCTGAGATCCACGACATTGTCATCTCTGACCATGCCCCGGTGTTTATACTCCTTGACCTTTCCCGCTCCATCCCCACGACAAACTCTTGGTGTTTCCCAGCATACCTAACAGATAATTCAGTCTTCCACTCCTTTTTGGAACGAGCATGGGACGAATATTCCCAGGCCAATTCGCCTTATCTTGCAGATCCCAACCTGTTCTGGGAAGCCGGCAAAGCTTTCCTCAGGGGACGTATAATCTCCTACTCGGCTTCATACTGAAAACATGCCACCTCTAAATATTAAGCTGCCAGCTCACGCCTTCGTACAGCTCAACGCAACTTGATCACCTGTAACTCCCAAGCAAATAGGCAAGAATGGCATGAGGCCAAACAAGCCTTTGACACCTGGGCCCACACCCTAGAATGCATCAAAAATACCCATTTCGCAACAACCATCTACAAGTTCGGAAATAAGTCGGGCAAACTGCTCTCCAGGCTGTGCTCAGGCACCCATAGCCCTACTCATATTAAAGCCCTAAAGGACCCCCGCGGTAACATTAAACGATCCCCCCAGGATGTGAGTGTGATAATGCAGTCCTTCTATTCTTCCCTTTACGCTCCAGACCCTATTGATCTTCAATCTGCCCACACCTTCCTATCTCAGACCCCTGTCAGGGAACTAGCCGCATGAATACGCACGCACGTATTGCAAACGCACGTCCGCTAGGGCGAAGACGTGTGCGTGCTGGCCCACAAAGTGGACGTCCAATCCCAGCACCCTCTGGCCTTTAAAAGGATATCTGTGGCACATGAAAATTGCTGACTGGTCTTCAGCTTCCTGTTTCCTGCTTCCTGTGTTTGCTGCTGCTTCTGATCACCTGTTGTCAACCCGGCTTGTTCTTGGATTCCTCTTGTCTCGCTCCCAGCTCTGACCTCGGATTGTTCACGGATCTTCTCTTGTCATCTGCCCTGTGTATGACCCAGGCTTGCCTAACCACGACTCTGCTATCTGATCTGCTGACCTCTGGCTTACTGACCTCTGCTTCTGTCCCCGACTATGCCTTTGGCTGTGCCTTGTCTGCTGTGATCTGCCTTGGTGCCCACCTGCTGTACCCAGCCTGCAGAACCTGCTTCCAGTACTTACCTGTTAATCCTGCCAGCTGCACTCTCCATTACAAACTACTTCCAGCCGTGTGCTGTCTGCAACTTCCACAGCACTCCTGGGTCCTAGTGCTCACCTCCTCTGGTGTTCACCTGCAGAGAGATATTCCTACCATCAACCCTCATCTGGGGCACAGCTGGCAATCCCTGCTACTTTGGGCTTCGTGCTTCCTGTTACCACCTTCAGGGACACTGAGCACTCAGCCGCAAGGAGAGCCCTATCAGCATTTCGGCTTCAGGACCAGGTACGTGACAGTACCAGTCAGCCATAAAATGTCTGAAGCCGACAGAGGTGCGTCTCTGCTACAGGCTTTGTGCCAACAAGTTACAGCCCTCACACAAGCCGTACAGAATTTACAAGAAGGCTATATGCAACTAGAAGGTCGCCTGCACAGCATACCCTCTACGTCCTTTTCTGCTTGCCAGAATACCGCACATGAGGTCTCTGCTCCAGCTTCTGCTGTTTTTGAACGCACTGCTATCATACCCACAGTAGTGGTACCTCCACCTGAACCAAGAGTTCCCATACCCGAACGTTTCTCCGGGGACCGAAGAAAATTCAGAGCGTTTAAAAATGCTTGTCAATTATACCTAGCTCTGCAGCCACGGACTTTCTCCCTTGAAACTGTCAAAGTCGGTTTCATCATCTCCTTGCTCACAGAAGAACCTCAATCCTGGGCCCATCATCTTATGGAACAAAGTAACCCAGTCCTAGACTCAGTTTCAGCCTTTTTTGAAGCCATGGCACAGCTGTATGATGACCCCCAGCGAATGGCTTCGGCCGAAGCGGCCCTGCACACACTCCAGCAAGGGAATCGGCCTGTAGAGGACTATACGGTTGAATTCCGCAAATGGTCAGCAGATACAGACTGGAATGAAGCCGCACTCAAGTACCAGTTCCGGCTTGGTCTGTCCGAGGTGCTCAAAGATGAACTGGCCCGGGTGGAAGCTCCCACTACTCTTGAACGCCTTATACAGTTGGCTATACAGCTTGACCGCCGATTACGGGAGCGGCGCTTTGAACGGACTCAATCTTACAAACCTCCAGTAACCACCACTACACCCATGCAATTTGGCCTGTTGCGGCCTTCCCTGACCCCTGAAGAGAGGATCCGCCGGCGGCAAGCCAACCTTTGTCTATACTGTGGCGGTACAGGACATTTCCTTCGAAACTGCCCTGTGAGACCCAGTAAGTTCCTGTCCTCTCGTCCCACATATGCCTCGGTCGCTGGATCCTCCCCCACTCATATCATCTTGCCTGTCTCACTGCAAGTGGCAGAAGGGGGAAGTCAAATTCCGAGCCATTGTTGATTCAGGCGCCTGCAGTTGTTTTCTGGATCTTACATTAGCTAAGAAATTACAGATTCCACTTAGACCTAAAAGACTGAGTCTTACTGTTCACCTGGCAGATGGCACCATTCCCAAGTCGGGGCCCATTACCCAAGAAACTGAACCAATTCTAACGATTACTGACTCTGGACATCAAGAGTTCCTATGTTTCGATGTCCTCTACTCCCCCTTGTTTCTGGTAATACTCGGCCTTCCCTGGTTGAGGGCCCATAATCCCAAGATTGACTGGTCTAAAAGGGAGATCATGTTCTCTTCAGCCTACTGCCAGCAGCATTGTTTCGCTCCTGAACCATTGGACTCTCCCAGCTGCCTGACTGTTCAGGCAGTCTCAGATATCGGTCAGTATGTGCCTACTAGCTATCATGACTTCCTGGATGTGTTCGATAAGAAGAAAGCTGATGTTTTGCCACCTCATCGCTCTTATGACTGTCCTATTGAACTACTTCCAGGTGCAGAAATTCCTTTTGGTCGGATTTTTCCATTATCAGAAATAGAGCTGGAGGCTCTACGTCTCTACATAAACGAGAATCTGGAAAAAGGATTTATCCGTCCATCCTCTTCCCCTGCAGGAGCAGGAATCTTCTTTGTTCAAAAGAAGGATCATACACTCAGACCTTGTGTAGATTACAGGGAATTAAATAAAATTACGATCAAGAACCGCTACCCGCTACCTCTCATACCAGAACTGTTTCAACGATTTCGAGCTGCTCGAGTTTTCACTAAACTGGATCTATGAGGTGCATACAATTTAGTCCGAATTAGAGAAGGCGACGAGTGGAAAACGGCCTTCCGAACCCGTTTCGGACATTTTGAATACCTTGTGATGCCTTTTGGACTTTGCAATGCCCCAGCCACTTTCCAACACCTTGTAAATGACATCTTTAGAGAATTTCTGGATTACTTCCTTATAGTCTATCTTGATGATATTCTCATTTTCTCTGCATCTCTTGAATTGCATCGTGTGCACGTAAAGAAAGTCTTGTCTACCCTCAGGAAACATGGACTCTACGCCAAGGCAGAGAAATGCGAATTTGAGAGACAAACCATCCAGTTCCTAGGATTGATCATATCCACTGATGGTATCGCTATGGACCCCCAAAAGGTGTCTTCCATCCTGGAATGGCCTGCCCCAGTGGATAAAAAAGGAATCCAAAGATTTGTGGGGTTCGCCAACTTTTACAGAAGATTTATTAAAGGGTTCTCATCCATTATTGCTCCCATTACCCAGCTCACACGTCAACATTCCCGATTCCAGTGGTCCCAGGAAGCCCAGGCGGCCTTCGATAAACTGAAAGCTCTTTTCACCTCCGCTCCAATACTTCGGCACCCAGACCCTGCTCTGCCTTACGTCTTGGAGGTTGATGCCTCCGAGGTCGCCACTGGGGCAATCTTGTCACAATGTATGGGGCCTAAAGCCTTGCTCCATCCGGTAGCTTTTTTTTCTCGGAAGCTGAGTCAAGCAGAAAGGAATTATGATGTCGGTGATCGGGAGCTACTGGCTATCAAAACAGCCTTAGAAGAATGGCGATATCTTTTGGAAGGAGCTGCCCATCCAGTGATGATATTTACAGATCACAAGAATCTGGAATATCTTAGGACTGCTAAACGCCTTAGGCCTCGGCAAGCACGGTGGGCTTTGTTCTTCTCCCGATTTAATTTTCATATCACCTACAGGCCAGGGTCAAAAAATGGCAAGGCCGATGCACTTTCACGAATGTTTCCAGAGACCCCTGAAGTAGCCTCCTCCAGTACCACCACAAAACTTTTTATTGTTGCAACCTGATTTAAAATCAGCCATCCAGCAAGCTTCCACTCAGTGTCCGGAGTCTGAAGTTCGTTCCTTGAAAAAACAAGACAATTTTTTCTGGCAAAATAACAAGATTTTCGTTCCACAAGAAGCAAGGACCCTAGTCCTGAAGGCATGTCATGACCATCAATTAGCGGGTCATTTCGGGGTACACAAGACCATTGAGCTCATTCAATGATCTTTTTGGTGGCCAGGCCTGAGTCAGGACTGTAAGGATTATGTTGGCTCCTGTACTACGTGCCTTCGTAATAAGGGAAGTAATACCAGAGCCTGGGGCCTGCTAAGGCCGTTACCAATTCCTGATTTGCCCTGGAAGATGTTGTCAATGGACTTTATAGTGGACCTGCCTCCTGCTGAGGGATTCACATCCATCTTTGTAGTCATTGATCGATTATCTAAGATGTCGCATTTTGTGCCTATGGTGGGCACACCTTCAGCCACAGACACGGCTCAGGCTTTTATTAAAGAAGTAGTGAGACTTCATGGCTTGCCCAAAAGCATTGTATCAGACAGAGGCGTGCAATTCACCTCCAAATTCTGGAGAACCCTTTGCAAAGCTTTAAATATTGATGTCTGCTTGTCCTCAGCCTACCACCCAAAAAGCAATGGTCAGACAGAGAGGACCAACCAGACCTTAGAGCAGTATCTTCGGTGTTTCTCCACCTTTTCACAGGACAACTGGGTATCTCTGCTCCCCTGTGCTGAATTTACCTACAATAACTCAGTGCACGCGGCCACCAACCAAACCCCATTCTGGGCTAACTATGGCTTTCATCCATGCTTTTTTCCAGATTCTCTGCCAGAAACTGATGTGCCCACAGTACAAGATAGATTAACCTCCATCTTTATGAATTACCAGACCCTGCAGGAGGCAATACAAAAGGCCCAGGGTGACTATAAAAGGAATTATGATAAGAAGAGAAGGGAGAACCCGGCCTTCAAGGTTGGTGACAGAGTGTGGCTGTCTACAGCCAACCTAAAACTCCCCTGTCCTTCTCGTAAGCTGGGACCAAGGTTCATCGGACGTTTCGGAATTAAAAGCATCATCAATCCTGTGGCTTTTGAACTTTCTCTTCCGCAATCTTACAAAATCCACCCAGTCTTCCATGTGTCTCTTCTTAAACCTGCTGTTCCAGATCGTTTCCCAGGAAGGGAGAACCCACCGCCACCTCCAATTACTATTGGCGAGGAAACTGAATTTGAGGTGGAAGCAATACTGGACTGCAGAAAGCGAGGAAGACATATTCAGTATCTTGTTAAGTGGAAGGGATATCCACCTGAAGAAAATTCATGGGAGCCTGAGGTAAATATTCATGCCCCCAGGTTACTGCAAGAATTCTTCAACAGAAACCCTGAGAAGGTGTCATGTTTGGGCATCCAGAGGCTGCCCATAAGGGGGGGGGCACTGTCAGGGAACTAGCCGCATGAATACACACGCACGTATTGCAAACGCACGTCCACTAGGGCGAAGACGTGTGCGTGCTGGCCCACAAAGTGGAAGTCCAATCCCAGCACCCTCTGGCCTTTAAAAGGATATCTGTGGCACATGAACATTGCTGACTGGTCTTCAGCTTTCTGTTTCCTGCTTCCTGTGTTTGCTGCTGCTTCTGATCACCTGTTGTCAACCCGGCTTGTTCTTGGATTCCTCTTGTCTCGCTCCCAGCTCTGACCTCGGATTGTTCACGGATCTTCTCTTGTCATCTGCCCTGTGTATGACCGTGGTAATGAGTAAGCGGCCGTTTGTGCTGTGAAACGCGTCTACCTTGGACTCATCTGTTCCCACACTGTCTGTTTGTCCTTGATGATTTTTGAAGAATAAAAACACCGTTTATTTCATCTACCTGTGTGCGGCTTCAAAACCTTTTATGCACGTTTCCGGATGGCGGATCTGGCCAGCACCAGGTTGGGCTTGCACCTGAGCGGCTTCCCCTCCCCCCTGTCTTCCACTATGACCCCGGCTTGCCTAACCACGACTCTGCTATCTGATCTGCTGACCTCTGGCTTACTGACCTCTGCTTCTGTCCCCGACTACGCCTTGTCTGCTGTGATCTGCCTTGGTGCCCACCTGCTGTACCCAGCCTGCAGAACCTGCTTCCAGTACTTACCTGTTGATCCTGCCAGCTGCACTCTCCATTACAAACTACTTCCAGCCGTGTGCTGTCTGCAACTTCCACAGCACTCCTGGGTCCTAGTGCTCACCTCCTCTGGTGTTCACCTGCAGAGAGATATTCCTACCATCAACCCTCATCTGGGGCACAGCTGGCAATCCCTGCTACTTTGGGCTTCGTGCTTCCTGTTACCACCTTCAGGGACACTGAGCACTCAGCCGCAAGGAGAGCCCTATCAGCATTTCGGCTTCAGGACCAGGTACGTGACAACCCCCTTACCTCATGTGACACCTGAGCAACTCTCTGCCATTAATGCCCCCATAACTCTCAGTGAAATTTCTGACACTATTACCTCACTGGCCCCTAACAAAGCCCCTGGCCCCGATGGCTTGATAGGTAAATTTTATAAATCCTTCCGATCCATTATTGAATCCACTCTCCTTAAAGTGTATTCCACCCTGTGGGCGGATGGTCCTTACGCCCCTCAGGCTATCAAGCCACCATGAAACTTCTGGGCAAAAAGGACAAGGATCCCCTCGAACCCGGCTCATACAGGACCATATCACTTTTAAATTTGGATGCGAAAATCCTCTCTAAAATAGTGGCCACCAGACTCTCCCTTGTCATCCCCTCTCTCCTTGCCCCTGCCAAATCAGGGTTTGTAAGGGGTAGATCCACCACTCTTAACATTCGCAAAGGGTTAATGGCGTTGGAACACGCAAAGTCAAACCCATCCGGAGACGTCGCCATCGTCTCTCTGGACGCCGAAAAGGCATTTGACAATGTCAGCTTCGCCTGGCTTGACTTAGTAATGGACAGAATGGGCTTCAGTGGACCCTTCGTACACTTAATTCAATCCATGTATGCCTTTCCCACGGCCAGACTGATGGTGCCCGGCCTCCTTACCCCCGAATTCCGCCTCCACAAGAGGACCCGGAAAGGTTGTCCACTCTCCCCCCTACTGTTTTATTTGTCCATCGAGCCCCTATCAAGGTACCTCCAATTTGTTGCCCCCCTCAATGGCATTCCAGTGGGCTCCGAACTGCAGGGCTGGATGGGTCTCCCGCTCTCGCTCCTGGGGAGATGTCACCTGATTAAGATGGTCAGCTTTGCCCGCATCCTCTATCCGATGCAGGCCATTCCCCTATTGCTTAAGCATAGGGATATCGCACTTCTCAATAAGGCCTTTTGCAACTTTATTTGGAAAGGCAAGCACCCTCGCATCTCATTGAAAAAATTATGTCTCCCCAGACGCGAGGGTGGGGCGGGCCTCCCTAATTAAAGGTTATATAATCTGTCATACTTATACAGAACAGCACTGGACTGGATCTCTCAGACTTCACAGTATTCAAACTTTGACTTGGAATCTCAAATGTCCTCCCCCTTTTCGCTCTCTGCCCTGTTGCATTGTAGATGGAAAAATGTAACTCCATCACTTCAACACAATCTTCTTCTTCGGGACACGGCCATTGCTTGCAGAGAAGTTAGAAAAATACTGAAACATCCCCCCAACATGTCCAGCTATCTTCCCATCCGGGGCAATCCCTCTTTCTCCCAGGTCTACTCCACGCAGCCTACACACTGTGGCAACAATATGGTCTTACTAAATTTTCTGAACTCTATGACCCAGCCTCAGGTAACCTCCTTCCCCCGCAACGAGTGATACAGACATTCAAACTTCCTGCAGCCCACTCATTTTTCTACTCCAGTGCTATAGCTATCTTAGACTCCCAAACACAACGGGGCCCACTGAATTCAAGGACCCTTTTACAGACAAGCTTCTGCAACACCAAAGTTTTGGGATTTCCAAAATCGACAAACCTCTACTAACACTTTCCTCTTCAGCCATATCCTCCTCCTCCACCACAAATAGGGGAAGAAGCTTCCCAGACCCTGATTCCCTCGACAAGATCTTCGAAGGATATCAAAAAAACTCTCAAACTAACACCTAACGAAGTTTGGAGGGAAACTCAACTTAAAATCCTTCATCGCGCCCATGTCCCCTTTCTACTGGACAAAAGTGCACATTGGAATTTGCCCCCTATGTAAATGTCCGAGACCTTCTCTGGCACAACGCTTCTGCCTCTGCAGCCCTATCTCTGCATTCTGGGACCAAGTTATCGCTTATATCCACAAGATCACCACCTCCTCTTCTTTGGATACTGGGACAAACAATTGCTAACATGGTCTAATGGCCCTTCCGCTTACCATCTACCATGGATCCTAACTTGTCTTTTGCTTGTGAGGAAGTCCATTTTTTCTAAGCTGGGTGGATCAGATTTTATTTGTGTTTATTTTCTTATTGCCGCTTTAAGTATTGTGGCCCCACTGTCCAGCCCATTTATAATGGCCACTTTAAGTCCATCTGCATCCCCCCAGCTTGAGTGCTGGCTTCCTATAAACTTATTCAGCTCTTCTGTGTCATTCCACTGCACTTGAGAAAGGAGCGCGCACGCCCTGTGAGGCTACTGCGCACGCTCGGAAACACGTTGTCCGATTGGCTGCTGGATCTGTCACGCTGGGCTCCCCTATCTGTCGGCGCCGGATGTACTGAGGAGCAGGGCGCCCTTCTTAAGCCGCCAGCCATCCTACCTAACAGTCTCTCGGCTCGCCAGGTGTCTCCCTGAGGAACAGAACACCTTCCTGAAGCCCCTGGCCATCCCACTATCTGGTCTCTTGGTCCTTCAGACATCTCCCTCCTTCACCATCCCCTGCACCACCTCTTGGAGCCACAAACATCCAGCCGTGGACCCCTGTGTTCCTGCAGACCACCTAACAGATGAGCTATTTTATACTGTTTCAAATGTGAGCAGTTTTCCTGTACCTGCCTTACCCTTTTAATTAAACTGATAACACAGGCGCTCTGCTTTTTGTTTTTACTTAGCATTAGCAGTGGTCACAAGGACAAACAGAGAGAATTTTTTCCCAGCAGGGGCATATGCATTATGAAAACCGTGCCAGGGGTTCTAACTATTTATCTATTTTAAAAAACAAAACAAAAAGACAAAAAAAATACAATAATGTTAAATGCTATTCTCCATTTGTTTTTTACTAATTGTCCCCCTTGGTGGTCTTTACTAGTGAAGTAATCATAGCTAGTGGGGCATTTCCAGAAACAAATGAGATAATTTTGTGTGAAATGTTTGTGCTTGAATAGATTGTGGGAATGAGCTATGCATATGGTAGGAGTTGTGAAATTATGTTGCAATAATAGTACAAACAAAAAAGACATTATTGTCTGGACCTCAGGTATGCTATCATAGCTATCTGACATAACTAACGAAACGGTTTCGTCCTTCTGTTTGAGCCATTGACAGAAGCCTTTCTGAACAAACCCACATATTCCTTACATAACAGTAGGATCTACAACACACAAGATAGGCCTTTATGTAGATGATACCCTGATCTCCATGACTGATGAATGACACTTATGGCCTTTGGGCACCTCTCATTATACAAAATTAACACCTTCAAATCCTATATGCTGCCTACTCATATCTCATCATATTCTAAGAAAATGAGTTTCCCATGTCTTGTTTTTCTCCTGGGCTCTTAATTCTAATTAAATTTTTAGGTGTAACTCTAATGGCTGTCAGAAACAACCTTATGAAAGCCAGTTATCCAACACTACTTAGTGAAATATTGTCTTTGTGCAGAGACATAACTAATGATTCCATATCATGAGCTGGCAAAACTGTTCTGTCAAAAATGTGTATGTTTCCCACTATTCTCTACCTCTTTCAGGCTCTTCCTTTACCTCTACATCTAACTTACCTCAAATCTCTCCAAAATCTGTCTGTCTGTTGACGTGGACCTATCCTGTTTACTGAGTGTAATCTTTCTAACTCAGCACCCTTATAGATATACTGTATACTAGATACCATCAACGCTGGGAATTGGGCAATCTTTAAAACCTCTTTAGTTACCATTTTGGATGTTTATGTTCCCGCTAAAGTCTTTAAAGCTTATACTCTGCCTTGGACCTGAGCTCTTGGACAGCTGCTGGCATTCACTCTTTGAGAAATCAATATATAAACTCAACCCTTAAGTTGTTCTGAGAGCTGCTTATGACATTTCACAGAAAGCTTTCTTTAAATAAAGCAACATCAGACACTTTTTATCCTTTGTCCATTCGAACTGTGATGTAATTCTAAAAAATCAAATGGAACCTTGCGCTACTTCTGAACCTAATAATAAAGGGATCTCTTTCACATATGCTCTCCTTACCACACCCTCACCACTTGAAAAACTTCCAATGATTCTTCAGTAGGAATTAGGAATGGAAATCAGTAAACACACATACAGATGGTAGAACACAGGTAAAAAAATGTGCATTTACTATTTTTTTTTAGGAGCCTGGAAAGCATTGCACCGGCAATTTCCTGCAGACTGTCAGTGTAAGCTGTCTGCCCATACATCATATGGGCTGGCAGTTTCACACTGACAGGAAGAACCAATGAACAGCGCCATGGTATTTCTTTGAGAACTGCAAGCCAACAGCTTCAAATGATGTCAGTACTTAATACAGTACACTTCATTCACAGAACTCTGTAAATGAATGACGCACCTGTGTGTGTGGAGCCCCGCATGGCCGCAAAAAGTGACTGCCACAGGGAGGTAGCGGATCACCAAGCAACTGCAGGAGCGAAAACATGTTCCCGAATGTAAACTTATACTTTAAGGAAGATATTTGGGTAAAAAAGATGTTTTGGTCATTTGACACCAATAACATCCTAAACCAAGAAGACAGCTGAGCAAGGTAGATGATTTATTTTTTGCTGAATAATATATCTTCCCTTAGAGTGTGGCAAAAAAGTGAGAAAATAACAGATGTAAAGCTTTTTGCCCTGAAAGCAATAACTATCCTCAGATGAATACCAGGCTATTGAAACATAACTCCCATAAGTCATAGTCCTAACTCTTAAGTCATAACTTTTTGAGATGGGAATGAGGGGCACCTATTAACAAGCGTATGTGGGCATAGAACACACCCCCTGCCATGCCCCCTTAAAAGAGAAAAAAAAAATGGAGCAGTAAAGAGGGGCAGAGGAAGTTTGTTCCAAATCAGGGACATTACCTTAAAATCAGGGACACTTCCGGTTCCAGCGCCTCATGAGACGGTAGTGCAGCACAGCGGCTCCGGCATTGTCTGCCTATTAAACCAGCTCACTACCGCCTACGGACTCCTCTCTGCTCCCCGCTTGCCTCACCGCTGCACAGCCGCTCTCCATGGACCGGCTCATGGTCCACACCACTGCGGGGATCATTTCTACCCCCCGAACAGGACGGCTCCCTCCCTGAATCCCAGGCAGCTAATATGGCTGCTGACCTCCACATGGGGGAGCTCCGCAACCCTGCGTCTCCCGCTGATCCACAGGCAGATCCCCCTGATGAACAATGCCAATGGCTGGCACAAGCAGTAGCTGCTTTACTGTCCCCCACCATCTCAGCCACGGTGGAGAGGGCAGTGACAGCAGGGATATCCCAGCTTCGCAAGGAGCTGGGGGATCATGCAAGATGCCTGTCTGAGGTGGAAAGCAGGATCACAGATATGGAGGAGGAAATTCAAAGTTCATTCACTACTGACAATACAGTGCAGAAAACTCAGCAGTACATACTGGAGAAACTTGATGACCTGGAAAATCGGTCACGCAGAAACAACTTAAGAATTATTGGCCTCCCAGAATCCTTTGGCACGGGCTCCCTTACTGACATTTGCACTGTCCGTATTCCGCATGCCCTGGGCATTACCGCACCATCCATTTTTGAACGGGGACATAGTCTCGGCTCTCTCTCCAATGAGCGCTGCTCCCCGCGCCCTATCTGAATTATGTTGACAGAACCGCTATACTGAAATCATTTCGCAATGCCAAGCACCTCCAACTTGATGGACACCACCTGCTCCTCTTCGCCGATTATTCCCAGGAGGTCGCCCGCCGACGTAAGGCATTCCAACCTTCCTGCTCTGCACTCTTCCAAAAAGGTGTCAAGTTTACCTTGGCTTACCCTGCCATTCTCCGCTTCACTGATCCCTCTGGCGATTCTAAGTCTTTTACCCATCCCGATGAAGCTGCTGATTATATTCGGTCAAGCCTCCACATATCCATGGACACTAATCCCCCTGCTGCTCCCTCCTTTTCACCCGGATCTCGAGATCTCCGAAGCCCGAGGAAGCATTCCCCGAAAAGGGCACGAATCTCACACAACTCTAAATAGTCAGATTTCATGAACGTGCCTCCTATCTACTTCCCATCGGGACTGCCTGTCCTGATTGCCTATGCCTGTTTGCTACTGCCTTCGCTATCTCAAGGTTATGTTTTCTTTCAATACAAGACTTATTCCGTATTATGTTTGAAGTTTGTGCTTTGAGTTTAATGCTTCCGCCGTGATAGCGGGTCTAGATTGCTAACCCATTCCATGTCCCTGGTTGCCACTCAATTGCAACGCTTGTGGTCCTACATAGGAATGTATTCATTGCCTGCATGTCTTTCACTTTTGTTTATTCTCTTTCACAGCTTTACCGGAGTCTGCAAGACCCGTACCACCACGGAACTTGTCTTGCCTGGCACTTTTTGGACCGTCAAGCTCTTCACCCGCTGCTTCCTGTGGCTCTTGAATGTGGTGTATCCCGTGGGCGGCATGCCCAGAAGCTGTTTAGCAGGGGAATGCGGCGTCGCCCAGAAATTACGAGCGGGGCCGGTGCCGTCGCATTGATTCCTGGGAGCTATGACGTTTAGCTCCCAGGAATCATCGCGAGGCAGGAAGTGACGGGGTGAGCCTCGGCGCTGGAGGAGGAAGCAGTCATAGGTGAGTATTTACGATCGTCAATAAAAAGGTGAGTAAACAAAAAAAATAAAAATAACTATCCAATTCCTTTTCAGGTGAGCTCTACCTAGCGGAGGGGCACAAAAAAAATCATTTTTGTGCCCGGAACTCCGCTTTAATTATGGTTTTCTTGGAGTCAGCATCCTATCCATGCTCACTTTGATAGGCTATACTTTTCACCCCACCAGCATCCCCATCTGCTGGTGTCTAAATCAGGCGTCTCAAATTTCTCCTCCCACACATTACATAATGCCATATACAAGACCTCCTCCCTTCCACCCCCCTTGATTTGAAACTAATTTCATGGAATGTTAAGGGTCTGAGGTCCCCCTACAAGCAGATGGTTATCCTGCGCCATTTAAAACGCCTTAAGGCAGACATTGCTCTGCTCCAGGAGACACACCTTCCTTCCTGTGATTTCCCCCATCTGCATAAACTCTTGGTTTTAACCCGATATGTCATTTTATGAACATCTTTTTAATACTGTACATTCAGCCTTTTAATTTGAGCATTTTATTATGTGAACACTAGGTGTCACTATTTATCTGACTTAAATTATCCTTTAATGTGGCTGTTTTATTTCGCCTTTTTTATATATATATTTTATATATATTTAAATATTGCCCTTTGCCCATCGATCCTTTAATCTTTTATTTTGGCTCTGAGTTGATTCTATCCATGTTATGAGAGCCGTAGCGATATATGGGGTTAACAGCAGGATGCAAATAAGTGGTTCCTATGGATACCAGAACGCTATATATTCCATGCACTGTCACCCAATAGGCTACCCTTGATAAAGTCAAGTGTTTTTGTGACGCAACGCGTCGGGACGCCGTGGTGACATCACTTCCGTGTCTACGGCCAAAACCGGAAGCCGGAAGCTCCTGGAAGCTATTGCTGTGACCGCATCGGCGGTATCTGTATCTGTTTGAAAGGTGTTTTATTATCTACTTAAATGTAAGTGTAACCTTGAATTATATTGATTAAACATGTCTGAAGTTACTACACTATGAGTTCTCTCTGGTATGTGAGTGCTTCGAACCAGCCCTGATAGCAGCCACCTCCTGCCTGATGTCTATATAGAGGATTTGGATTACGAGATATACAGTACCCAGAGGAGACATCCCCTTAAGTCTACAGGTTGACAAGTGATACCTGAAACGCTCTTGTGAGTGTTAATGGAGGTGAGCGGCCATTACACCTATTTGTTTGGAATTGTAGCTCACTAAAGGTCGCACTGGGAATCACCGGAATTGCTTAATTATTTCACCTGCTATGAACTTGAATTTTTATTCTATTTTTATTTATTAGCACTGATTTTTATCTGGATTGGGACTTTTTATTCTTGGTTGATTATCTATTTGTGTCAGAGCAACCTCAGTGCATTATTCACTTTATGAAATTATTCACCACGTCACATTTTGATTTGGAAATTTTATCTTGCTGAAGAGTTGACAGCGGTTCGCCCTTCAGAGGGCTTTTTTCAAATTTTCACATCTTTTATTATCTTTCGATTAGGTTTTATATTTTGGTTATTACTCACACCTGTGTCACTGTTTAGTGATTTCTTTCACTTTATCACGAAGAGCGACAGTAGTTCACTCTTCATAGGGCACATTAGCCAACATAATTTTCAGACTTGATTTTTTTGGAATTTATTTCTTTTAACACTCATCTTTTACGCCTATGTAAGACACTTTTTGTGTATATCCAGCCATTTTATTGATCACCTTTTAGACCATTTGAGCACCTTTTTGGGATATTCACATTTTGTTCACTCATTATTTGAAGAATTTATTATTCATCCTCTGGTAATACACCATTGTAACCTTCATCTCTTTCTCACCCTTGATCTTGGGTTTACGGATTCTAGATCTTTGCACGTTGTTCTGAACTTTATATTTATTTCCATATATTTATTCTTTATCACTTTGGCACTTCAAACACTTTAAAGATTTTATATTTATATAATATCAAGTGATTTTTTATACAATATTAAGTGATTATCTTATATATTGATGGTTCACCAAGTTTAGAGTGCCTGCGCTGATTTTACTGTTTTTACTATTGCTTTTACTGTATGTGGTGACACTAAATTATTGGCTGTAGGTCTCTGGTGCTCCATTCTTCTATTAGTACCTCCTCCTGGTTATCTGTCTCCTTTTCTCTCTTAGTAGCGCACAGGTTCACTCTTATATACACAAGATATGAGGTAATAAAAACATTTTTGTTAGTGCAATGCGGCCAGCCCAGGAGGAGGGGATCAGGGATAGGTTTGCATTTAGCTAGGTCAATTTAGCAGTGAGGGCTGTAAAGTTGATAGAGAAAAGTCTGGAGCTGGGGGGAGGTGAGTTGAACACCTAAGTATTGCAAAGATAAGAGAGGGGCCCATGAGAAAGGGGCAGCACACAAAATCTGGTTTCTTATGAGGGTCTCAACCAATGGGGAGCATCTGACTTTGGAAATGATTAAGCTTACAGTATATAGAGAAAGCTTGCCAAATTGTTCTAATAGGTTACAAAGGGGAGGGGGGGGGGGTAGAGAGTGGAGTGAATCTGTTATAGCTAATTTTACAAAGGGGAGGTAGAGAGTGGAGTGGATCTGTTATAGCTAATATTACTTTGTCCACATAAAGACCAATTTTGTGTTGTATAGGGCCTATTGTTGCACCAGAGATTAGGGGATTGAAGCGTATATGTGCAGCAAGTGGTTCTATAACTAAGGCAAATATGAGGGGGGGATAAGGGGCACCCTTGTCTGGTTCCAATGGTAAAAGGAAAAGTGGAAGAGGGCAAACCTGAAGTCCAGACTTTCACGGTAGGGCATGTAAATAGGGTGTTTATAGCAGAGAGTATTCGTCCAGTGAAGCCAAACCTCTGGAGGACTTCTTTTATGTAGATCCAATGTACTCTATCCTACCCTACCCTATCAAAGGCTGTCTCTGTGTATAAGGATATAAGTAGGGAGGGATTGTGATGGTAATAATATCTATGATATGGCGAGTCCCATCAGATGTTTGACCTCCCGGGACAAACCCTACTTGGTCTGGGTGTATTGATGATTTTGTGAGTTTAGAAATACAGTTAGCTAGAAGTTTAGCATAAGGTTTTGTGTCTGAGTTTAGAAGGGATATGGTGGGAAAACTAGAAGGAGAATCTGTTGGTTTACCTGATTTAGGTATGGTAACAATCAGTGATTCAAGAAATTCAGCGGGACTGGATCCTTGTTCAATGATATTATTGAAAGAATTAGTGAGGTGGGGGACTAGATGATGTGTAAACTGTCTGTAGTTTTCATTTATAAAGCCATTTGGACCTGGGGATTTGTGAAGTGGGAGAGAGTTAATGACTTTAGTTACTTCTTCAGTAGAAAACTGAGAGGATAGTTCCTCTAGACGTTCAGGGGGGATAGTAGAGAGGTCAAGGAAGGCCTTGATGGCGATGGGGTCTGGTGGAGAGAAAGAAGGGGAATCCTGCAGGTTATATAGGGACATATAGTATTTAAGTACGTGTTCTGCCATATAAGAGGGGTTAAGAATTTTTCAGTCATCCTTTAAATAAGGGATCTTGGAAGAGGTAGTCTTTCGTTTGTACTGCTTAGCTAAGATTGGTTTCTTAACCAGTGTATATGAGGAAAGACTTTGATGTAAAAGTCATAGGAACGTAAGAGTAAAGTGCTAAACTTAGAGTACAGTTCTTAGTTCTGTGTCTATAAGAGGATCAAATTCTGGATCTCTAGGGTGCGGATACAGGAATGAGTGATATCATTCATGGGCTGTCGTTTCTCATGGGCTGCTATTTTAATGAGCAAGCCTCTTATGAAAGTCTTATGGGCATTTCATAATAGGGTAGGGCTAGACACTGAGCCTTCATTGTCCTGGAAAAAAATATGAATAGCAGAGACGATTTGTTTCTGGTATAATGGGTTTGAGAGAATTGAGGCATTGAGTCTCCAGTGAGAAGGCACATTACAGTTAGGAGCTAAAGATAGTTATAGGAAAATGGGTGCGTGGTCTGACCATGTGATAGTGCCAATACGGACAGGAGTAGCTCGTTGTAGAGTGAATTTGTCTAGTAGAAAGAGTTCTATTCTAGGGTATACCCTGTGTACTGGGGAGAAGAAGGTATAGTCTCATTCACTGCCATGGATATATCACCAAGCGTCAAAGAGGTCTTCCTGGGAAATGAGGGCGGACAAAGGTGAGGAAGGTCTACATGTAACATTGGTGGAGTCAATAGAAGATTCAATGATATCATTAAAGTCACACCAAATAACTATTGGGCAACACCTAAATGGTTGAAGTTTTTTGACAAGAAGATTTGTAAAAAAACATTTTTGGTGGGTATTAGGGGCATTTAAATTGATTAGAGTGGTACAGTGATTATTGATAGTTGCATCTAGGATAAGAAATCGACTATTAGGATCTGATTCCATCTGAGTTGGATAGTGAGTCACGAAAAGCAATCATGACCCCTTTGCATTTAGTGTCTGTGTGAGCAAAAAAAATGTGATGAAATTTAGGGTGTTGGCATTTGGGTGCTTTGGAGGTAGCAAAACGTGTCTCTTGTATGCATAAAATGTCGCACATTTCCATAACAGTGAACATTTAAAGGGACTATTAAGCCCCTTGGTGTTCGGGGATAATATTTTATTAGACATATGTTAAAAGTTGGAAAATGCTCTTGAGTATGTAGAGTGCATCTATAGCAGCAAAGGAAATCATCCTGATTTGGAAAAACAAGGAGCATCCATGTAGGGTGATATTGAACAATACAACTGTTAATAACCGAATATATGCAATATGCATACCAGAACATTTTTGGAGAGTTGGGGGGATAGGAAAAAGTAGAAGTGAACAGGAAGGAGGTAAGGAGTAGAGTCAAAGTGTGCTAGACACACATTCTGGGAAGGAGAACATTTACCATCAAAGATAACATTCAAACAGAACATCTAGGCCAATTGCTATATAGCATAAGGGGATGGAGAAAGGGCAGTGAGCACCGGCTGTATTGAGCATTTCTGCTAGCCCTATCCAATGCAGTCAACGGCCATATGTGGGCTAAACACTATTTTGCTTAGTATGTGACACAGCCTTCAATTGGTGTGAGCCTGCGCAGATATACTGCCATTCTGCGTCTCTCCCCAGCTCCCGCCTCTTAATTAGCAAACCAAGGAGAGCCTTTTGCTGCTGGATGACTATCTCGGTCTGAAATTGGTCAAATAACATTGTGTGACCTGCACTTCACCACCTCCTGGGATGATGTTTAAATTGCCCTCTGAGGACTAACATCCACTCCAATATTCCCCCTTGGCCAACAGACGTTCCTCCAGTTATACCCCTATGCATAGGGACTATTCTTGAAGCCATTATTGAATTTAATTCATCCATAAGAGGGGATGCCATGATTTATTCTGAATACCGACTATGAACTACACCCATACAGATTTGTATCCCTGCTGCCAGGGTTACAGACACAAGGCGATTTACCAAGTTTTGGGTGAACCAAGATAATATCTGTCTATTTACGGTACAGTGGAGTCATATGATGTTCATAATTCATTCCCATGATATATCGGTGTAACTGTGGGATCCACACAAAAGTAAAAGAATTATCATGTGTATTGTGGCATGCGGACAAACGAACCCATGAACGAGCAGCGTTAACAAATCTTTCACTCAGAGATATACGCAGCTCGCCTTGGCTTCTTAATGTCCAGCTTCCAGGTGTGTGTGTGTGGCCGGCCATGTGTGTGTGAATCGTTGTATTGTTTTTATGTCATATATGTTCATGGTTCATAACATTTTGTATCCTGCATTTATACATTTGAACATTGTTCCCCATGTCGGGGTATTTTTAAACAGAGTGTCATATGTTCTTCAATAAAGTTTTTTGACAATTTTGAAAAGAAGCAGGTGTGAGCATCCCTCATTGCAGCCATTCTTAGGGGCTAGTCTATGGCCCCTTTCTTCTTTCTATACCTGTATATTTTAGGCTGCGGTGGCTCCCTACTCATTAATTGAGACCATTAGACTATATTAGTGGGTCTCTTGACGGTCTGTGTACAGCCCTATTGCTAGACACAACAGTCTCTGACATAGGCGCCTCTCTTTCTGCTTGTTATAGGAACTGGGACCCCAACTAAAATTTTAGATTACTGATCACTTTTGGGCTCCAACACTTTTCCAATCTGTCCAAAAGCAAAATAAAAAAAACTGTCCTAACATACAATATAGGGTTTACCCTTGTAATATAAAATCTCAGAAATAGAATTTTAAATAAATTATTTTGCCAGGAAACAACAGCAAAATATTTGTAAATGTTACATTTTGAATACATTTTAAATGAGAATGTGTGGGAGACTGTGACGTAGCAAGAATAACATTGTTTGTCACCGTGGATACTTAAATGCGGGTTGTTTTACTTCACCCTGAAATAATAATAATAATAATAATAAAAAAAATTTAAAAAAACTTTGAGTGCCGGTTCACACTTGTGCGAGTGCCGGGTTCGCATGTAATATCGGAGCGCACTGCTCCGACATTACATGCGATCGGCTGTGCGGTGTGAGTTTAGCCATACAGTTTGTATGGCTAAATTTGCATCGCACCCGCAGCAAACACGCACAGGAGGCATTTTTGCAGCCGCATCAGGATCGGATCGCACAGCGGTTCACACTTGTGCGATCCGATCCTGTGCGAACTGCACGATCGCACTGCGATATGCGATCAAACGGGGGTGTCGTTAAGATTATATTGACACCCCCAGCGTATCGCATATGGCAGTGTGAACTGCCGGGGGTGCGTGTGCGATGCGGGAACAGGCTGAGAATTCGCAGCCTTCCCGCATCGCATAAGTGTGAACCGGCACTGAGTGGTATTTTCTGGAGTAAAAATGACAGTACAGTTAAGTAAACAAAAGTTTCATTTCAATGCACACAGTATGCTTGGGTGCTTAGACATATCAGAAAAACTAGCTTCTCTCACTGTAACATAAAAAGGTAGAGAACATTTTACTTTTTGCTGGAAAAAAAAAGCCAAAAAATTCACAGAGGGTATGTGTCGACCACAGAAACTGATCTTTACTTAATTTATTTAAAATGTATAGCAACCCCAACAGTGGACTTACCATATTTACACACATTTAGTCTGTTAAATCCTCCATTAAAATCATTGGATATACTATGCTGTATCTGTCCAATCAGTGCAAAAGTACCAGTTCATCTTGTCAGAATAGTAGTGTTGTTCTGTGCACTATACAGTTATTTCAAACAATGTTATCAGTAAATGTGGTAAGACTACAGAACACTTACCCGCAATGTCATGGCAAGGAGAGGGGTAGGTTTTCTGTAGTCCCATCACACTTCTTTTCCTAGGCTGATAATGCTGTTCTTCCATAAATAAACTCATTTTGCAACCATATATAAGAACTGGTAAGCTGCAATATATACATTTTAGTTCTTGGTTTTCGATTACCAGTTTGACTGGCAGAGAGACATTGGCCAATAGTTCACTGGGGCTATCCCTGTTCTCACTGATATAAAACTGACCTGCTGCATAACAATTTCTATCAAACTCTCATTAAGAATGAGATGATACACACACGTGAAAGTGGCCATCAACAGGACATTTTTAATTAGGAAGAACGGTCCAAAATATACTAGAGAAAAAGCATACAGGCAGTGGTTTAAGTACAAGAAATAAGAGACTACAGATGACACAGCAGTGTAAAATTAGTCAGCAACAGCCAGGACAATTTTTAATATCAAGGCTAGGCCCACATGTTCTAAAAACAAGAGCACAGGCTGAGGCTGTACTACAAGAACTAAGCCACCAAAGAAGATACAGCAGTGTAAAATTGCATATCAGCCAACAATGAAAACTCTGCACCACAGACAATAGCAAAAGTCAAAACAAGGCAACACAGATGAATGGGATTATGGCTGCTACATTCTTCAAATTATGTCTAACTTCCACATTCATGAACCCTAAAAATGTGTATATAGACTGCACTGCCAGTGAACATGGTGTCATTAGTAACAGATAAACCTGTGACCACTTTCAGGTGTTTCAGGAGACCCACATTGATGTGCACTAACTCAGTGGATGGACCTTCCATTACTCGATAGGTCTCACTGCACTTTTTTTGTTTGGACCCAATGTGTATCTTATCACCAACTTGACCATTCACATGTACTAGAATGAGATTCCTTCCAATGCCATACACCGCCACTCAAAAAACAGAATCAGGGAAAAAGGTTCATTGTGCAAAGCAGCTGCCTTTATTACACCATGTAAAACCTTACAATTACACTGCACACACGTATTTGTGCCTATGGTCTGGCATCAGGTACATACAGCGCTTTTTGTTAAGGAGGTGTTCCCTTAGCCGATAAGTCACTTTCCATCCTTGGAGCACAAGTCGGCTTGCGGTGTTGGGCGGCCGCAGCTATCCTAACAAAAAGCACTGTATGTATCTAAAATTAGCTGCTGACCTCAAATCAACCACAAAATAGATTTAAAGACAAAAAAAACATAGCTAAGAACAAAAAGTAGCAACAGACTTAAAGAGATAGAAATCTGAATTTACCTGTGGTTCCTAACTTCCTAACCAATCCTAGGCAGTCAGCTTACCCTATCCTTTCTCTACACAAGCTTTCAAAACACTGATGCTTCTCTGTGCCATACCCTCTTTACACAGTGAGGGTGCTGACTTATCCAAAAACCCCCTTTGCTGGCCATTCTAAGCCTGCTGGCAATAGCTCAAAAGCCATGCAATGTTTAAATAAAATTCTACTGTGCAAATCTTCACAAAAATTGGCCTGGACCACAAATCTCAATTCTGTTCTCTAAGCAATTCACTTTTTGTGGCACCAAACCCAATTCTCATTCTTTGCTATCACTAACCCAAACCTCTTGTAAAAATTATAAGAAATGCAGTTAGCAAATGTCTGTTAGCGACTGTAATAAATGAAAGTGTGCCAAAACTTGTGCAAACCATCCAACACTGAGGTGTGCACTACCCAATGCACATAAAAAATGTGAAATATGTGCTCCACCAAATTTTTAAATTGGGAATTGAAAAGGATTGCCTCCCAAATCAGAAAAAAAAAGAAATTGCAGGACATTTTTCAATGGGAACAGCTATAGTTTTGTGAATGTACTGTATGTGTCAAGTGAATCACCCTAACCTGGGTTTAACCTCAGACCAGGAGAACTGATTTGCTCATCTCTAATAATAACAACCATTGTAAAAGCTGTAGTTAAAAAGGATTACAGTTCCCAGACAAGATATTTATGTAACATAGTGGGTGCAAGTAATGCACAAAAAAATAATGGATGCGCTTTCATAACTTTGCTTCATATGTTGTATGTGCTACAGTTAAATTCAGGTAGAAATGCTTGACATTTAAAATATATACAATTTGAAATAACAAGAAATAACGGTAAGCTGAATAACAGGATATAATATGCATTTTCTAAAATGCAGACAGTTATTATTAATTAGATAAATAGTGTTGCGCAATAATTTAAATAGATAATTAAATAAATAAATATAGTGCTGAACAGTGAATAAGATCACAAAGATCACAAAAAAAAAAAAATATAACATATATATACAGTGCGAAATGCATAAATGCAAAAGTGCAAATTCATAAAGTGCAAATGCTGAAAAAACTCTAAAATTTAAACAATAAATGTATATATAAAAATTAATAAATAAAAGTACAAGATGATAGTATGTGCAAAATTGCAAGGAGAAAGTCCAGTGATAAATAATTCCTGTGAAGTAATAGTGCTGACATCACAGTCCTATAACAGTGAGCTGGCCAACTAAAGTGGCTGGTGCTTCCCAAAGGAGAGTGACCAGAGTGTCACAGTAGGCAAACAACCGTGCACCCCCTTGTGATTGGATGCTCACCTTAAAGCATATACAACAGAGCGTATATACAGGAGAATTTAGTGCAAATCCATCCGGATCACGATGATTCCTCTCATCCGAGACATTTTGGACAGATGATTTCCATCCCTCAATACAGCGTCATATACACTGGTATGAGTAGTGGAGTGTTTGCAGCAATTATCAATTTATTATTTTTAAATGTATTTTATTTATCACTAATAGGTTGCTCGCGGGATCTTTGTTGTTAAGCAGACAGTTATTAACCACTTAAGCCCTGGAGGATTTTCCTGCTCAAAAACCAGGGCCTATTTTGCGATTCGGCACTGCGTGACTTTAACGGACAATTGCATGGTCGTGCGACGCTGTACCCAAATAAAGTTAGCGTCCTTTTTCCCACAAACAGAGATTTATTTTGGTGGTATTTGATCACCTGTGCGATTTTTATTTTTTGCGCTATAAACAAAAAAAGAGCGTCAATTTTGAAAAAATAACAATATTTTTCACAATTTTTAATATGAAATTCCCCCCAAAAAATGTAAAAATCAAAATTTTTTAACATTTTAGGCCAATTTGCTTTCTGCTACATATTTTTGGCAAAAATACGCAATAAGCGTATTTTGATTGGTTTGCACAAAAGTTATTGCGTTTACTACCCAAGGAAAAGATTTATGTCATTTTTATTGTTTTTTTTTTTAACTAGTAATGGCGGCGATCTGCGATTTTTTTTTGCGGGACTGCGACATTGCGGCGGACAGATCGGACCCCTGACTAACATTTTTGACACTTTTGGGGGTACCAGTGACATTAATACAGTAATCAGTGCTATACATATGCACTGTTACTGTAAAAATGACACTGGCAGGGAAGGGGTTAACTTTATTAGTGATCAAGGGGTTAAGTGTAACCCTAGGGGCGTGATTCTAACTGTAAAGGGGCGGGGCTTGTGATGTAACCACAGAGACATACGATCCTACATAGCAGGATCGTATGATCTCTGCAGTTACACCAGGGAGAGTGACAGGCGGCTTTGTTTACATCTGACGCCTTCCTTTCTCCCTCTCCAGCGGGAGATTGCGAGTGACCGCCGGTCACTCGTGCGGGGATGTCAGGGAAAGAGCGGAGGTGGGAGCGCGCCTCCGGGGGTGCATGCTCGCCCCCGGCAGGCTCCTGGGTAAGTGACGTAGTACTACGTTGCTTTGCCCAGAAGGGGCTGACTGCCGCAGTAAATATACTGTGGGCGGTCGGCAAGTGGTTAACTACTTGCCGCCCGCCCACAATAGTCGTACAGCGAGTGGACGGCAGCTCCAGGCCAGGCAACCTACCTGTACTTTGCTGCCTTTCTTCTGGGTGTGGGTGCACATGCGTGTGCCTCCTTCTGGCCAATGCTGTGATTGGACACAGGACAAGTTTGGCAGCTGATATCAGCCAATAATCTTGGCTGAAGTCAGCTGATGGGCTGTGGCCAATCACATACAGAGTTCTGTGTTTACAAAAACACATATAAGTCACTGATCACCACCATTATCAGTATAGTATCATAAGTAAAAAAGTATAGTATCACAAAGTAAAAAAATTGTTTTTTGTTTTCAATATGTTTTCAATATGTTCACTTTTGTTAGTTTATATTGCAAAAAAAAAAAACAATGCTGATCAAATACCACCAAAAGATAGCTGTGTTTGTGTTAAAAAAAATGATAAAAATGTTATTTGAGTACATTGTGGCATGTCCGCACAATTGCCAGTTAAAATAGCTCAATGCTGAATAGCAGAAAAAATGCTCTGGACATGAAGGGGGTAAAACCTTCCAGAGATCAAATGGTTAATGAACAGTCCAGTCCAGCTTATATGAAAAGTTCCACAGTGTTCCTGTCCTCAATTTAGGATGGTGGTATTTATTTTATACATATCAATGTATATACATGTTGTAAATAATGTATATAATGTGTGGCATCATATTATGAATTCATGCTATATGTATGCATATGCTCCTTCCAGGAGGATAGAGGGGAGCCATGTCTTGGACTGCAATCTTGGGTCATGTTGCTTTGCAACAAAAATTTCTCAATGGAAGTTATTGTCAGCTTGCATATATTGAACCGTTTGACCTCCAGAAGGTTTTACCACCTTTGTGACCAGGCTATTTTGCTGTTGTGCTACTTTAACTGGCAATTACGCAGGCAACAGTATACGCAAATTGCGTTTATATAAATTTCCTCTACACAAATAGAGCTTTATTTTGTGGTATTAAAAAAATCAAAAACAAATTTCCTCATAACTTTAGGCAAAAATGTATTCTGCTTCATGTCTTTGGTTAAATAAAAAAAAAAAAAACACAAGCAGGCACCAATCTTTCCCGCAAGCCTCTTGGTATCATACCATGTTTAATGTATGACTCTAGGGAAAAAATGTCCCATTTTCTATTAAGGTATTTTATTATGAATTTCTTGTAATTTTTTAACTTTTCCCTTAGTAACCATTCAGTGTCATTTCAGTGTCATTTACAATTGGCTTGGTTTCTTTAGAGAAGGCTGAATCTCTGCATTGATTTCACTTCCAAACTTAAAAGCCATTACAGTGCCTATCCCTGTCTATATGATAAAATTGCCCATAAGTTGTAATAAAGAAAAGGCGGTAGGTGGTGATAGATAAAACCTGGTCTCAATAGTCTTGGCTCCTTAGTGTTGGTCATAAATAGGGATGATCGAACGGTTCGGGTCCACCATCGGTCCGGCCCGAACATTGGGTGTTCGAGGTTCGGCCGAATTTAGAACTTTTTGCCCAAAAAGTTCGGAATTCAGCAACCAGAAACGACCAAAATGCAATGCTTCAGGAAATGGGCTTTAAAAGCCCCTGATTGGACCAGAACCATTAGCAAAAGCCAATTGAGGGGGCAGGAGAATGCTAGGAATGTGATTGAAGTGACTAGGGGGTCCCTAGACCAATCATTAGTGAATACGCCCCCCAGTATATAAGATCGCCCCCGCCATATTCCTAGCATTGTTATACTGGACATGGAAGAGAGTGGAAGCAGTTCTGTTAACTTTACTTTAAAAGTGTCATTTAGCTATTTATTAGTGTGAGGAAAGGGATATCTAGTGTAGTTAGAGTGCTCCTTTACACTTAAGTTAGCTTCAAAAATGTAGTTTCTGTAGGGAAAGTGTTAAGTGTAAGGGGACCGTAGTGTAGTGTAGGGTTAACTGACAGTGACTGCTATGGAAGGGTGACAAAACCCTTCCATAGCAGGGTGACCGCTATAGAGAAATGATCATTTCTCTGAGTTGCTTCGGGACAGGAATATGACTTCTCACCAGCCAAGCATTTTTCATGCTGCAGGGGCTGCCACTGCCAGTGCTTTTTTGAGGACATGTTTGATGTCAGACATGACAACTGAACATGTGTATAGGGGGTATATATACACATATATGTCTGTATATATACCCCTAGACATATATAGGTGTGATAGTAGCAGAAATATATGCTTGCACTAATGAAATCATTTACAGTAATATATTTCTGCTACTATCACACCTATATATGGCTAGGTGTCTATATACATATAATTATGTGTGTATATATAACACTATACACAAGTTCAGATGTTTTGCCTGCCTCAAAAGAACCCAAAAAATGCCAAAAAAACGCTAGAGTCAAAAAAAAAATGCCCAGGTGTGTTTTTGCTGGCATTTTTTGGGGGGTTTTGGAGGCAGGCAAAACATCTGAACTTGTGTATAGTGGTGTATATACACACATACATATATTTATATACACACCTAGACATATATAGGTGTGATAGTAGCAGAAATATATGCTTGCGCTAATGAAATCATTTACAGTAATATATTTCTGCTACTATCACACCTATATATGGCTAGGTGTCTATATACATATAATTATGTGTGTATATATACCACTATACACAAGTTCAGATGTTTTGCCTGCCTCAAAAGAACCCCAAAAAATGCCCAAAAAAACGCTAGTGTCAAAAAAAAATGCCCAGGTGTGTTTTTGCTGGCATTTTTTGGGGGTTTTTGGAGGCAGGCAAAACATCAGAACTTGTGCACAGTACCACTATACACAAGTTCAGATGTTTTTCCTGACTGCAAAGAACCCAAAAAAATGCCTGCTTTGAAACCGGCAAGGTGTGAAAACCAAGAAGAGAAGCCAACCCCCTGAGCTGAAAGTGTTCTAATACAAACAATCTTTTTTTTTATGGTTCTGGACATGCTACAGAGCTGAAACTTCACATGTACACTTTTTAGACCCCCCAGATACGAAATCCAAAGTAATCTCTCTCTTTTTTTTTTTTTTTTAATTTTTCAATAATTGGCTTTTTTTTTTTTATCAAAAATGACAATTTTAAGAACTTTTTTTGTGTGATTTTGTGTCTGCGGGGTCTAAAAGGTGTACCTGTGAAGTTTCAGCTCTGTAGCATGTCCAGAACTAGAAAAAAAAGATAATATAGGTGTAAAAGGAGGGTCCCACATCCCTGTTCTACTGAAAAATTATCTTTTTTTTTTTCATGGTTATGGACATGCTACAGAGCTGAAACTTCACATGTACACTTTTTAGACCCCCCCAGATACTAAATCCAAAGTCAAAATAAAAAAATCTCTCTCTTTTTTTTTTTTTTTCAATAATTGGCTTTTTTATCAAAAATGACAATTTTTAAGAACTTTTTTTGTGTGATTAATAGTTAATGGGGCATGGCCCAGAATGCTAGGGACTTTTTAGGGGCATTTATTGGGTTTTAGGGCTTAAAAATTGTGTTTTTTGATTACCAAAGTTCGGGTCCCATTGATTTCAATGGGGTTCTGAAATCCGGGCCGAACTTTCGGGAAGTTCGGATGTTCTGGCCAAACCGAACTTTTCAAAAGTTCGATCATCCCTAGTCATAAATCATGAATTTACTGTAGAAAATTAGCAAAAAAAGAAAGGATTGTCATTAGACAGCCTTCCTTGGGGGGGGGGGGGGCAATGTAGTTTAAAGTGATAATGTGTGAAGATTGGTACCGGCGCTACCTTTATATGTGACTGTAAAACAAACCACGTGGTGTACAGTGCAAATTAAAAGGTGAATCTGTATAACGGTGTGACCCAAAATATTGTGGGTGTAATCTTGTGAAAAAAATACCATAAATATTGCTAGCCCAAATAATATTGTTTTATTAGAACACTGCAAATATAGACACAAAAATGTGGTTATAAGTGAAACACTCCAAGTGCATACTGTAGGATAATGACTCCTCCCACCAAGAGTGGAAAAAACTGAGTGGTAACAGCCAATATGTGAATTGACTTATAGAAGTCAGAGCCTGGGTATATATACCCCGAAAAGTGATTATTATCCAATGCTGGTGAACACCACAAAGTGTAAAATAAAATAATGAGGTATAAGTGCTCATCCAAATATGCCACTAGGTGGTGCTGGTAATACGACCTGTGTATAGTCCTCACTGCTTGTGTGGTTCTGGGGTTCGGGCTCCACTTCTGGAGAACAGTGAGCAGATGGTCTTGCTCTAAACACTCCAACAGAGATGGAACCCCATAATGTATAAATTGCCAATGCAGTAGTGTAGAATGACGATATGCACTCACTCGTTAGTTGATCAGGATCAGAGAAAAAGCTTGCGACGGGAAGCTTCCACGTTCCACGGCCCTCGGCTCCGTACCCGGAAGTGACGTGTGATGTACAGACTCCTCCCTACGTGTTTCGTCAGAAGGACGTCTACTGGAGCGGCGTCAACTGAGCGTACTCCTGGTCATTTTGTAGTACATTTTGTACTCCCAAAATGACCGGGAGTACGCTCAGTTGACGCAGCTCCAGTAGACGTCCTTCTGACGAAACGCGTAGGGCGGGGTCTGTACGTCACACGTCACTTACGGGTACGGAGCCGAGGGCCGTGGAATGCGGAAGCTTCCCGGTGCAAGCTTTTTCTCTGATCCTGATCAACTAACGAGTGAGTGCATATCGTCATTCTACACTACTGCATTGGCAATTTATACATTATGGGGTTCCATCTCTGTTGGAGTGTTTAGAGCAAGACCATCGGCTCACTGTTCTCCAGAAGCGGAGCCCGAACCCCAGAACCACACAAGCAGTGGGGACTATACACAGGTCGTATTACCAGCACCACCTAGTGGCATATTTGGATGAGCACTTATACCTCATTATTTTATTTTACACTTTCTGGTGTTCACCAGCATTGGATAATAATCACTTTTCGGGGTATATATACCCAGACTCTGACTTCTATAAGTCAATTCACATATTGGCTGTTACCACTCAGTATTTTCCACTCTTGGTGGGAAGAGTCATTATCCTACAGTATGCACTTGGAGTGTTTCACTTATAACCACATTTTTGTGTCTATATTTGCACTGTTCTAATAAAACAATATTATTTGGGCTAGCAATATTTATGGTATTTTTTTCACAAGATTACACCCACAATATTTTGGGTCACACCGTTATACAGATTCACCTTCTAATTTGCATTGTACACCACGTGGTTTGTTTTACAGTCACATATAAAGGTAGCGCCGGTACCAATCTTCACACATTATCACTATATACTCATCCTTGCACCCTGAGGGTTGATTGGTGGCAGCTTACACCTATTTCTTTGATAATTCACATCCTCTTTGTGTAGTATTCCATAGTGCTGGTCACTCTCTTATAATATAATGTAGTTTAAAGTCCACTAAGCACTCTATCTGTGTCGATTATCATACCAGACATATTAATACATGAAAAAAGAGAGTGTCTGGAAAAGGACCCAGCAACAAGAAGGTACTTCAGCCAATCTCCATAGTATGACTTAATTAAAAATTGAACTTTATTAGAGACGTCAACAGTTATAACGAAAAATGTATTTAATAGGTTACCACCACCCAAAACACAGCATCTAAAACTGGCAAGGTTGTCATACATTAGAACAAAAAATCAGAGTCCAGACTCTGGAAAAAAGCAGCCCACAATGTCAACATAATCAAATGTCTCAGGCAGCTGGGTTCTCTCCAGAGCCATATGGCTCATGATCCAAAGTTAACTTTTGCTAATCACTTAATTACTTATTTAATCACTTGTTAATTACTAGTTTGTCGTGAGCCTGTCACAACACAGGGGGACTATGACAGGATCTTACAATAGTATAAAAAAAGGAGGATCTTTTTTTTTTTTCAAATATTTTATTTATTCAAAATAGTACATACAAATTAATTCCAACTCAATACATCACTTTCATTACTTATCCATAACTTTAATAAGCTGTATCAACAAAAAAGAGAATGTTAGATGGTAGTATATTAACTGAGAAAAGAAAAAGAAAAATAGTAATAGCCACCAAAAGAAGCATCAAAGAACAGATCCTGAGAATAACGTTCTGTACATTTGGCTACCACGGATGTCACAATAACCACCTCACCTCCTTCTTAATTTTCCAAAAAAGCAACTAAAACAAAACAAACAAACAAAAAACACAAAGAAAAAAAAAAGGGTGGGGGGGGAGAAAAGGAAAGAAAGGGGAGAAAAGAGGGGGGGGGGGGCTCCTTGGATTCACCTATAATAATACTATTTATACTGAGGGGCTGATTCCCTGACCTTCCGACTCAGTGGTGGCTGTTGGACTCACAGAGCACAATAAACTCCGCCCACGTTCTGTTAGAACAAACCTGTTCCATGCGGCCCACGTTTTATTATAAAGTTGCTTTTTAAATTGTGCAGAGACGTAGTTCTTCCATTTTATTAATGTCTTCAATTTTGCGGACACAGTCACTAATCGTTGGGGGAAGAAGTGTCTTCCAGAGTAGGGTTATGCATGATTTAGCTGCATTCAAAATATGAAACAGGATCGATTTCTTATAACTCTCAAGGGACAGGGTAGAGACGTGTAGTAAAAAAAAAACGCCACATTATTCGGGATCTCCCTCTCACAGAATTCTTGGGCTAGCGCATACACCTCTCCCCAAAAATGAGCTAACCGTGGGCATTCCCAGAAAATATGTAAAATGGTTCCCTGCTCCTCCTAACATCGCTAACACCGATCTGAAACATTTACAGTAAACTTATGCAGTAGAGAAGGCACTCGGTACCATCTCGTGAGCAATTTGTAGTTCATTTCCTTCACCTTAGTACAAACAGGGGTTTCCAGTGCCAGTGTAATTATATCACTTTCCTGTTTCGCCGTAAACCTACAATTAAGGATCTTTTACCTGGGCACGATGTGTCCCACAAGCTTGAGCTAAATTTGGGGGTATTTTCAGAGGACTATTTAAAAAAGAATAGCGCGCAAATGCAAAAGAAATTACTACCAAATCTGAAAATAATCCATAAATAAAAATGGGGATTTGGTCCCGCCATATCGTGCTCAAGCCCACTACTGCGTCAAAGTACCCCATTATCAGTGGGTCCTACACTATCCATGAAAAAGAGATGAATCCAGCCTTTCTAACCCTTGGAGATAATACTCCTTGCTGGGAAAGATGTGCAAATGCACTACAGGGGACTCCTCCTGTATCCACTTGATGGTGGACACTGATTGAGTACAGGTGTGTGTGGGGGGGTGGGGAGGGTTGCTCAACCTCGATAGTCTGGTCAGACCGAATACATAATAAACAGGCAAAAAATTTGGGGGAGCATACCCATGTATTTCTAAAGCTGCTGCAGCTATGAACCAAAAGACATGTATATTTAAAAAAGAATAGCGCGCAAATGCAAAAGAAATTACTACCAAATCTGAAGACAATCCATAAATAAAAATGGGGATTTGGTCCCACCATTTTCAGAGGACTAGAAATGTAATTGACAGTATTCATGAATGGTGGCTCCACCTATTTAAGTTTGAACTTGAATTTGAATCTAAAATTCAAGTTTCCTCTGATTTACCTATCCGTCATTTGCTATCCACTAGATGACATAGGGCGAACATATTATCTGTATGGGTGCTCTGAACTTTGCACATACATATGGGGAGCTTATATAATGTCGGCCTTTCTTGCTAAATCTAAAGAGCAAGTTATCCTATAAGATTTCATTTTCAGCTTTGATCACATGACTATCCCTGTATAGGGATATTCTGTATATCCCCAATAGATTGTGGCTTGAATGGGGGTGGTGCCACTCAGAATTAGAAAGATCCCGAGGAGGAGGGAGGCTGAGAGAGAGTGCCCCCAGCTGGTCCTGAAGAAGCTTGCGATAACTTCAAGCGTGTGAAATGCATTGACTACAGCATTACCAAACAGAGTCTTGGACTCTCAAACCAATGGCTGGGCATTTGTGTTAACTACTCAATACGACATGAGAGGTGACCGGGATCCATCCCAATGAGCTGAAATCACAAGCATGGCAGAAGCTGACAAATCCTCTACATCAAGAAGGATAAGTATGTTAATGATGTAATTTTACTGAGCAGTTGTATTGCAGTGTGTGGTGACCGGGTGGAGATGAACAATCAGTAGTAATTACTGACATTGAATAAGGCTGTATGCCAAACAAGGTGTGAATATTCATTTTGGCTAAAGTGAGCTCTCTCACAAAGTGTTGTTGCACACTAATTCCGGTATCTATCGGCGCTGGATTGACTTTCCCAGAGCATTAGAGATCTCATGCTATCTCAAGGAATATGGACACCGTTTGATACAAGGAAACTTTCAAAGCAATCCTGCAAAGGATACCTGCTAGTGTTTCTGTTTCTTTGTTGAGCTGGGATATACTCCCTTCCCCTATTAGGGGGGTGAAGAATCTTTATTCCATACAGTTGTATGGTGGTAAATAAGCGATCCTATGTGGTGGATCCCAGGGGGTATTTGTGAAAACATTGAGGATTTATCTCCCATCCACAACTAGTTACTATCTGATTCTGGACCCTCTGTCTGCATTCTGTTATGACTACAACTAAGCTTGCCCTTTTTTCTAAATGAATATTGCTGCATGACTGTGATTGTTACACTACAGCCGGACAGCCTGAATATGCAGCATGATTAGATATTAGGGTGGTCCAGCCAAGCAACCACTTATAGTGATTCGTAAAACTATTACTTTGTCTCATTGTAGGGGTGGTTTCTCCTAGTAATTAACAAGTGTTGAATTCCAATCATGAGCCGTATGGCTCTGGAGAGAAACCAGTTGATTGAGACATTTGATTATGTTGCCATTGTGGTCTGCTTTTTTCCAGACTCAATTTTTTAGTTTAATGTATCTGGCCAGTTTTAGATGCTGTGTGTTGGGTGGTGGTAACCTATGAAAGACATTTTTTGATATAACTGTTGATGTTTCTAATAAAGTTCAATTTCTAATTAAGCCAAACTATGGAGATTGCCTGAAGTACCTTCTTGTTGCTGGGTCCTTTCCCAGACACTCTCTTTTTCATGTATTAATATGTCTGGTACAGCTATCTGCACCAATAGAGTGCTTAGTGGACTTTAAACTACATTGGCTCCCCCCCAAGGAAGGCTGTCTAAAGACAATCCTTTCTTTATTGCTAATTTTCTACACAATCAATGCACCTCTCATGGAGGTGCAAAACACAAGATGCCGGTAGGAAGGTTTAAAATACCTTTAATAAAAGCCTCTTTAAATGGATATTGATGAGGAAAAAAAGGAAATAATTGATCAGTAGGGATGATCGAACGGTTCGGGTCGACCATCGGTTCGACCCGAACATTGGGTGTTTGAAATTCGGCCGAATTCCGAACTTTTTGCTGAAAAAGTTCGGAATTTGGCAACCAGAACCGACCAAAATGCAATGGGACAGGAAATAGGCTTTAAAAGCCCGTGATTGGACCAGAACCATCAGTAAAAACCAATTGAGGGGGCAGGAGATTGCTAGGAATGTGATTGGAGTGACTAGGGGGTCCAGAGGCCAATCATTAGTGAATACTAATCCAAAGAAATCTAATTTTTTTTTTTTCAATATTTTTTTCAATAATTGGCTCTCTATCAAAAATGACAATTTTTAAGAACTTTTTTTGTGTGATTAATAGTCCCTGTGGCATGACCCAGAACCCTAGGCACTTTTTAGGGGCATTTATTGGGTTTTAGGGCTTCAAAATGGTGTTTTTTGATTACCGAAGTTCGGGTCCCATTGATTTCAATGGGGTTCTGAAATCTGGGCCGAACTTTTGGGAAGTTCGGGTGTTCTGGTCGAACCGAACTTTTGAAAAGTTCGATCATCCCTATTGATCAGGAATCATCCAGTCTTCATATAGACTATGTTTTAATATGAGTAAGGAGTGTACTGGGAAAGTTTTGTTAGCCGTTTGTTTAGTAATCCCAGGTTGTTATCTATATTTATATATGTTATTAGTATGTATCTTCACAGCAACAAGGTTCTTTCCCAGAGAGAGAGAGACATTTATTGGATTCCCAGTCAACAGATGACAAAATCCAGCAGAGTATTTGTAAATATTTTGATGACCAGAGTCCCATCCAAAAGACTTTTCTGTCACAGTATGCATAGAAATGCTACACCTTCCAGCATATATGTCCAATCTATAATATGCACCTAGGTAGCTTCCATGCATGCAATAATGTGTGTTATAATCTAGACCTGTGCTTCCATAATTAAGAACATCTCTAGATCATGACCCTTCTAAAACTTGAAAAAATCAACCATTAACCCTGGTGTAGTTTCTGATTGGCTGACCAAACACTTTTGATCTGCTTAGTAATCAAGATGAAAACACAGATTAACCACTTGTCTACTGGGCACTTAACCCCCCCTTTTGCCCAGGCCAATTTTCAGCTTTCAGGGCTGTCGCTCTTTGAATGACAATTCGCAGTCATGCGACACTGTACCCAAATTAAATTTTTATCATTTTTTTTCAAACAAATAGAGCTTTCTTTTGGTGGTATTTAATCACTACTGGGGTTTTATTTTTGCTGATCAAACAAAAAAAGACCAAAAATTTTGAAAAAAACAAAAAAACGTTTTTATAGTTTGTTATAACATTTTGCAAACAGGTCATGTTTCTCCTTCATTGATGTGCGCTGATTAAACGGGACTGATCGGCACTGATGGGCACTGATTGGCTGCACTGATGGGCACTGATAGGCAACACTGATGAGCACTGATAAGCAAAACTGATGGGCACTGATAAGGTGACACTGATAGTGCAGCTCTGATAAGGCAGCACTGATAGGTGGCACTATGGGTTGCACTGATGGGCAATGATGGGCGGCACTGAAGGGCACTGGTAGGTGGTGCTGAAGGGCACTAATAGGCGGCACTGATGGGCACTAATAAGTGGCACTGATGGGCAATGATAGGCACTGGTAAGGGACACTTATGATGGGGCACTGATAGGTGGCACTGGTTGGTGGCACTGGTGGGCACTTGTGGGCACTGGTAGGTGGCACTGGGGGCACAAATTATCCCTCTCCTCTTCGGACCGATGTCCCTCTGACAGAAGCCAGCAATCGTTGTTTTTTCTCCTCACACTAACAGTGTGAGGAGAAAAAAACAGCTATTGCCAGCATGCTGTTCACTTTACATGATCAGCTGTCATTGGCTGACAGCTGATCACATCGTAAGGGAGCGGAATCGCCTCCAATCTGTGATCAGGCGAGTCGCAGGGAGCGCGCAGGCCACTCGTTGCCGAGAGGCTGTCATTGTATGCCTTCCCGGCAATTCAGGTCCGCGCTGTAGCTGTCATTCGGCTATAGCGCGGACGCCAAGAAGTTAAGGTCAGCTTCAGTGTTTACAACCCCCATTACCCAGAACAGTAAACACTTGCCTACTTGGTCAATTAACACTTTTAGAATTAATCACTTGCCGACTAGCCGCCGTAGTTACATCGCTGTAGGTCAGCTCTGTTACGCAAAATTATGTACCTGTACATCATTTCGTGTAGCAGATAGTGGAGGCGTGCGCATGCACTGATTGGCTAGAGGGGGAGCCAGTCAGCGGGTCCAGCAGACGCAATGTCCACCGAGCACCTGCGATTGCTTCCCATGGAGACAGAAAGACAGTCTGCCGAAGTATATATGGCACACTGCTGTTCTGTCAGTGATGAACACAGGGATCCTGTCTGTTCCTCCTATTTAGGAAAACAGGTTTCTGTGTTCATCCAGTAAGTACATCCCTCACACAGTTAGAAAGCATCCCCTAGGCACAAATTCAAATCTTTGATCGCCCCTGGTGTTAACCCCTTCCCTGCCAGTGTCATTAGTACAGTAACGGTGCATATTTTTAGCACTGATTACTGTAGTGATGTCACTCGTCTCCACAAAAGTGTCAAAAGTGTCCGATCTGTCCGCTGCAATTTCGCAGTCCTGCTAAAAATCGCTGATTGCGGCCATTACTAGTAATAAAAAAATGCCATAAATTTTCCCCCTAGTTTGTAAATGCGATAACTTTTGCACAAACCAATCAACACACATTTATTGTGATTTTCTTTTACCAAAAACAAGTAGCAGAATACATATTGGCCTAAACTGATAAAAAAAAAAATCTTTTTTTTTTATTTGGAATGTTTTATAGCAGAAGTAAAAATAATTTATATTTTTTCAGAATTGTTGCTCTTATTTTTGTTTTTTTAGCACAAAAAATAAAAACCGCAGAGGTGATCAAATACCAGCAAAAGAAAGCTCTATTTGTGGGAAAACAAGGACATCAATTTTATATGGATACAGCGTTGTACAACTGCGCAATTGTCAGTTAAAATAATGCAGTGCCATATCGCAAAAAATGGCCTGGTCATTAAGGGGGTAAAACCTTCTGGTCCTTAAGGGGTTAACATAGCAATAGCCTGTCATTTATGTCAATCTTAAAGCCCTCCCTTTTAATGTGTAAATGGACAAATGGATCTTGTCTATGCATGTCATGCACATAGGGGATATATATATTTATACATACAGTACATATATATATATAGAAGAGGCCAGTGATGGAAGTCACTTTGGTTGGGGGGCCCATGGAACCCAGCTTACCTTAGAGAGGTTGGGAAACCCCTGTCATAGCTCCCCAGGTCCCACTTATGTTTAAGTCACCCCGTGTCTATTAGGGGCACAGGGTGACCGAGAAAATGATGGACAACTACTTAATGGACACTGAGAATATGGTTTGGATTACTTCAAATGGGACAGCAATATTTATCAACAATATCCCTCAAGAAATATATGAAGACTATTCCTGTTTTGTTTGTTTCTCAGCTATACATGTTCATTGAAAGAGCTGGTCACATTGATCTCTTTTCCATGTACTCCAATGTAGGAGTCGGGCAGTCTGCTACTGGGGTCTCCTGCTATTGTCTTCTGTGTTTATACTTAAGATAATGTGTAATGTACATTGTTTTAGCCTAGTTTCAGGCAGTCTGGTCACCCAGGCTGGTTTAAATGCTGAGTTAATTAGCATGTTAATTATATAATTGTCAGCCAGTAGTTGCTAGAGGAGGTAGATCACTGTTTTTATTGTTAATTGTGCTAATTAACTCACCTATTGTCTGCTAAGGAATGTATTTACACTTGTAATAATGTGTATTGTATGTTATTAGCTTAATGCCGGCAAGCCTGACCTGGAATGAGATCTCTGATTGTCCAGGTAGTTAGTTGTTTAACACTATAAACATTAAGTTAATTAATTATATTTCTGTATACAGTTGCGTTTGCAGATGATAATGTGATCAGCCCCACTTGAGTGTGTAGTGTATAAAAAGCCTGTATTCTTGTTTAATGAACAGTTCCAGTCACAGAGTACCTAACCTAGCGTTGTCTAGTTCTTGAGTGCTATGCAATATGCGGCTATAATACTCCTATGAGGAAGCGGTATATTGACGGAAGCACTCAAACAGAGTGTGGGTCGGTTCCATTACAAGGCCCATTGAGCAAATTTCTTTAAAAAAAAATTACCTTTAAAATAAAAATACACTTTCACCCTTTTGTGCTATCATTCAGCACTAAGGTCAGATCAGCTTATGCTCTTATTAGAGGATCACATCTTAAAGTACACAATGACCACACAAGGTTCTGCTCTGCACGGGTATTGTCCTATGAAAGTCACTAGTGTCCTGATCATTTTCTGATGAAGTCAGTTCGACAAAACACATTGGTGCAGAGCTGGAACCCTTTTACATCATTAAGAATATTGGAGCTTTACGTATGAATGGTAGGAGGTAGGTTATTGCCCACAACAATCCTTCTGAATTTGACTTCATGTTATATTGTGTGACTCCACACCTTCTAGCCTCCTGTGCACTCCTATTGGTTAGTGTGGTCATTAGTTAAAGTTTAGCTAAAATTAGGTCTATAGAGTTTCTCAACATTTCAGGCTACTGAGGCACACTGCAAATATTAAAATGCATGCAGGAACCTGGAGATATCTCACTATTCTTTTTTTTTTTTTGTTCAGTTAACTTTTTATTAATTTCCAAAGTAAGCATCTCAGATACAGTAACAGAGATTTTGCAAAGAAATTGTACAATACAATCAAGAAATCACATGTATGCAGATGAAAACATAAACGTCACAACCAGGATAGCCTAATATCCAACTAGCACTTTAGAGCTGTGGAGTAGGAACTAGAGGATGAAAGGGAGGAATCTAAATACCTTATTTGTTTACCCATTGCCTCTTAGGAATGTCTGCCACATGTCCCATGTGTTTTTAGATTTTGTAAGCGAGCCAGGCTACAATGCGGTACATATTTCAAGATCTTTTGTGAGGTTAAGTTGAAGTATCACATCAGAGAGATTGGGAGCTAAGGAGATTCTACAATTTACGCATTATGAACAATCTAGTTGCAAACAAAATGTGCATAAGCAAAGTTCTGAAATTGGGGGGGGGGGGGGAGTTATTGATTCCAATACTCAGGATGGCTAAGGAGGGGGAAGGATTTGTTATGATACCAATCACTATGGAGATCAGGGTAAATACTTTTTTCCAAAAGGGGATATGTTGGGACATTCCCATAAGATGTGGGGTAAGGACCCAGTTTGGGAGCATCCTCACCATTATTTATCATCATCTATGCTAGCAAATTTGTAAATTTGTACAGGGGTTAGGTATCATCTATGGTGGAGTTTTTGGGACAACTCCCAGTAGTTGACACATTTAGAGGAGCTCATATTGTAGTGAATAGCTTGTTTCCTTTGGAGATCGGAGAACTAGAAACATGCCTTTAGCTTGCAGGAGGTCGTAAAAGAGTGTAATGCCCTTCGTTTGGAAGGAATTGGAGGACCAAAAGGACCATGTATTTTTAGGTACGTAAACTGTCGGAATGGAGTTTTTTTGGAACGAGGGCAGTTGTCTGTAAGTAAATATGACTTGAGAAGGTATATTGTAATTTGTTTGGAGAGTAGAATATGGGAGAATTTTATCGTTCTGGTTTGAAAATAACAGTTGCTTTTGCTTCAGGGAGGACCAATGTTTAAGGGACAGGTCAAGTATCAGGAATTTACAAAGTTGGAATGCAATTATCTAGTGGAAACTGGGAAATGGTCTGATACTGTCTATTACATCCACTTCCATCCCTAAATCAAGCAGAAAGAAGAAAAATGGCCCAGATGGGACTTTACATGAAGTGGATGCATTAATCGCTGATATACAAAAATAGGTTTAATGAGTAAAAAACATGTAAACAATGACATGCATTAACCAACAGGTAGAATACAGAATATTGCATAGCAAAAATTCCAACAGCAGTATTGGTATAAAAAGTCAAATATCTTGGAGTGAACTAGGTTACATACAGATATATCTTGAATATAATGTACAGCATAGTAATAAAACTCGACGTGTTTCGTGAGTCTGTTGCCCACTCATCAGGACTTAGTCAGTTACTTTGTACAGCTGTAGGTGATTCTCTCATTCACTTGTATAGATAAGTTTGTTTCATTAAGCTTCCTTTCTCAGAAAGCAGCATGCATCTCTAAAACAAATGCCATGGAAGGAATGGATGCCTGGAAAGGGGCCAGAAGCTGTCCCACCTAGAATAAAGAATCCTGACCCAAGATTGAAAGCCAGGGATGGAGACACTGCTAGAGGACATAGCTAGATGAAAGCTGGATCCTCAGAGAGGCCTTGGGACTCTCTTGGGAGAAAGCACAGAGAAGTATATTATCCAGCTAAACAGTACTGTTTACACTATTGCCAGTGTCGGTTTGAGGAGCCTTTACACTGAAAAAGCTGGAAAAACGTCTGAAATCTGTCAACATTGCTATGAATATTTGCAGCCTTTATGCCTTTCTCCCTGATAGCTACTAGGATAAAAACATTGAAAACCTTTAAAGTGGAGTTCCGGGCACAGAAACCATTTTTCAATAAACATACCCCCGGGACAGTCAGGGCTAGCACATTCCACAATGGCTAGCCTCTGATCTGTCCCGGTTCGCACTTACCTGCAAGAAGAAATACTTACTTATAAAATTTCTTCCGCAGCGTTTCCATCTCTCTTGTGGGCAGCTGAAGCCGGCGCGATCCTCTTCCGCGTCTTCTTCCGCGTCCCCTTCTCCCAGAATGCGCCTGGGAGAAGCAGGGAATGCGGCGTCGACCCGGAAGTGACGAGCGGGGCCGGTGCCGTTGCATTGATTCCTGGGAGCGATGAAGTTCAGCTCCCAGGAATCATTGCAAGCCTGGAAGTGACGGCGGAGCCGCGGCGCAGAGGGAGGAAGTGAAGAATAGGTGAGTATCTTCGATCTACAATTACAAGGTGAGTATGAAAAAAAAAAAAACCTAACTATCCAATTCTGTTTCAGGTGAAGGTGTACAAGCGGATGGGCACAAAAAAAAAAGATCAATTTTGTGCCCGGAACTCCGCTTTAAAGTGACTGGAGCCAAATGCTTTTCAATACAGCCCACCCTTCCACTGGGAGTCCCTTACATGCCTTCAGGGGATTGGGGGGGAGGGGGTGCTATACTACTTAAGAGGTCCCCAGGGTGCCCTCTCATGGTTTTGCATCAAACATTCTGTACATATATCAAAACACTGAGGAGCCACATGATCCTAAACTGCAACTGTATACTACTAAGCCTCACTGCATTTTTAATTTGCTCCTGTCTAAATTAGCCGTGGTATGCATATGTATCAATGTCAGTTAGGGACCTTAGATTGTAAGCTCCTTGAAGGTCGGGACTGATGCGATTGTGCAATGTATATGTAAAACGCTGTGTATATTGACATAAATACCTGAAATAAATAATAAAATACATTTTTAAAAGTTAGGCAATGTTTTTTCACATCTCTGCTTGTGCAGTTGCTTAGCAATTAGGTATGCTACACACCACTTCCAAAAGAAACAGGCCTGGAGATGTCATTCCCTATTGGGATGCATGAAAACTCTGCCAGGGTGAGTTGTTTTTTTTTTTTTTTACATTTAAGTCATTTTATATTTTTTGCTTTTGTAAGGTATACTGTAATTTGTTGTTTAAGGCCCAATGTTGCCTAAGTAAAGCATTTTAAATTGTATGATAAAGAAAAACCCAGGGCAGATGATAGATAGATAGATAGATAGATAGATAGATAGATAGATAGATAGATAGATAGATAGATAGATAGATAGATAGATAGATAGATAGATAGATAGATAGATAGATAGATAGATAGATAGATAGATAGATAGATAGATAGATAGATAGATAGATAGATAGATAGATAGATAGATAGATAGATAGATAGATAGATAGATAGATAGATAGATAGATAGATAGATAGATAGATAGATAGATAGATAAGCTGACAGCTGTATATTTTTTTGTTCTGGAAACTGATGCTTAGAAAACATCAACTACCATGAAGAAACCGAACTGTCACAGCACAGCTCTCTCAACTCAAATTGGAGAAAATGCAGACACAGCTATATACCTGTCACAGCATATGATCTATGACTGCACAACTGAAGAAAGGTCCCTTCCTATCATCTCATCATAATTTCTTTGTCAGCCATATAAAAACAAGCATCCATAAATGGACATTTTATACAGAACATTTCCTTACTTGCAGGGGACAGAATCATGTCAAGCATTTCACCACTGCTCTCTATTTATTTATGTGTAGTGGATCTAAAAATTAGGATTACTTGAGAAGCTTGTAAGATCAAATGAAAAATTTATAGTCCAGAAAGGAAAAATTTGACTTCTGAACCATCACATAAATGCATATTTTTAATTTTCCATGTTACAGTAGCAATTCAGAAAAAGCTCAAAACAAATGATTATATTCCTGCAATCTTCTTACCAGCTAAGGTGCATATTTACCACCTGTTGACCCCCTATGGATGAGAGAAATGCTTACATTTCTGCTATGGACCTGTTGATTCGGCTATTACTTTTTCACTACTTGAACCAGAAGAACCAGAACTAAAGTCTTGCTGTAAAGAACTGCGAGCAGGCTGAATGTTATTGCAGAAGAGACATATACTGTCTCTTCTGCAATAAAATGCCCCTACCTGCCTGCTGGCTGTCTCCTCCAGCACTGTAAACTGAGCTTTGGATGCGCATCTCAGCTCAGTGCCGGGCCAGTCTCCAAGTTCCAGAATGACAGCGCCTCCTGTGTATCATCCCCCGCTGGCCAATGAAGAGGCCCAAAAACCAACACTCAGAAGAAGATGCTGATAGCGGCGCAGGACCATTAGACAGGTAAGTATGGAGACTTTAGTTTTTTATATCACATATTTTTGAGAACCGTCCATTAGGGATAGGCCGATATGGTTTTTCCAGGGCCGATACCAATATTTTGGTCACAAAGTATCGGTATCGGCCGATATGGGCCGATACTCTGCACATTTAATCAAACATCCAATGCAGAGTGACCAGTGCCTCCATCAATGCAAAGTGACCAGTGCCCCCATCCAATGAAGAGTAACCAGTGCCCTCATCCAATGCAGAGTGACCAGTGCCCCAACAATACAGAGTGACCAGTGCCCCCATCCAATGCAGAGTGACCAGTGCCCCCATCCAATGCAGAGTGACCAGTGCCCCTATCCAATGCAGAGTGACCAGTGCCCCTATCCAATGCAGAATGACCAGTGCCCCCATCAATGCAGAGTGACCAGTTCCCTCCATCCAATGCAGAGTGACCAATGCCCCCATCCAATGCAGAGTGACCAGTGCATGGGGATTAGGGCGCCACCTGATTACACAAAGCAGGGTCCTTCCGCTTACCCGGCGCGGGCGCTGTCATACGAAGTCCAGGAGGCTGAACTTCATATGACAGCGTCCGCACCGGGAAAGCAGAAGAACCCTGCTCTGTGTAATCAGGCAGCGCTCTAATCCCCACCCCCCCTTCCTTTCCGGATGCTGTCCAATAGGCCCTACCTTAACTGGTTGCCGACTGTGCACAGTATATTTACTGCGGCAGTCAGCCCCGGCCAGGCAGAGTGACGTAGGTCTACGTCGCTCGCCTGTCACTGGTATTAGAGCCAATAGCGGGCGAGCGCGGTCCCGCTGAGGCGCGCGCCCGCCTCGGCTCGTTCAGGGAGGAGTGCGGGCGTGTGACCGGCGGACCCGATGTCCGCCGGTCACTCGCCGATCGTCGGTACAGCGGGAGAAAGGCAGAGCGGCTTATGTAAACAAGCCGCCTGTCATTCTCCCCTGTGTAAAAATGGAGATCAGACGGTTCTACTATGTAGAACCGTTGATCTTTGTTTTTACACCAATAGCCATGTCCCACTACAGTTAGAATCACGCCCCTAGGACACACTTAACCCCTCCCTGTCCAATACAGTTAACCCCTTCCCTGCCAGTGTCATTTTTGTAGTAACAGTGCATATATATAGCACTGATTACTGCAGTAATGTCACTGGTACCCCCAAAAGTGTCAAAAATGTCAGTCAAGGGTCCGATCTGTCCGCCGCAATGTCGCAGTACCGCAAAAAAAATCGCAGATCGCCGCCATTACTCGTTAAAAAAAAAAAACACCAAAAATCTTTCCCTTTGTTAGTAAACACCATAACTTGCGCAAACCAATCAAAATACGCTTTTTGCGATTTTTTTTACCAAACATATGTAGCATAAAACAATTTGGCCGAAAATGTTAAAAAATTTTGATTTTTTACATTTTTTTGGGGGGGAATTTCATATAAAAAAAAGTGAAAAATATTGTTATTTTTGCAAAAATTACGCTCTTTTTTTGTTAAAAAAATCGCACAGGTGATCAAATACCACCAAAAGAAATCTCTGTTTGTGGGAAAAAAAGCATGTGAAATTTGTTTAGGTACAGCGTCGCATGACCGCGCAATTGTCCGTTAAAGTAAAAAAACGCAAAAAACCCCCTGGTCAGGAAGGGGGTAAAATCTTCCGGGGCTTAAGTGGTTAAGAAAATATCGGTCATATCGACCAAGTTTGTGGCTGATACCGATACTTTGAAAAAAGTGAATATCGGCCTCAGATTATCGGCCAAACCGATAATCGGTCGATCGCTACTGTCCATTCCTTGGTAATGTCACTGTTGTGCCATTATTTCTCTACTTGTTGAAGACTGTTCCATCTGTGTTCCATGGTTTATCTAATGCCTTATGGAAATATGGAAATTAAATTTTTGTGTACCTTCTCTTAACTGATACCCTTTGATGCTTTGCTAATTTGTGTATTTTATACTGAAAATTTGCATTTGATAAACCACTTAGCAAATATGGTGTTGCATAAAAATTTGCAACAACCACCAACATTTTTTTCTCCAGGTCCTTTGCTTTCAGAAAATATATAATCTTTGGGATTCTAAGTAATTTTCTAGTAAAAAATGCAGGTTTTTAGAATGTATGTGAGAAGTATGTAAAAAAAAAACATTAAGTAATAAATGAACATCAACTGAATAATATCAGTTGATGCTTTTTATTACTTAAAGTAAATGTTCAGCCTAAAACTAATGGACTCTAAATTTACTGGCAGCCACATTCTAAGACTAATCTACACTGCCTGGCCCAAAAAAAAGTTGATACCAAATAAAAGGTCACACACGTTGGACCACCTTTAGCTTTGATTACGGCACACATTCGCTGTGGCATTGTTTCAATAGGCTTCTGCAATGTCACAAGATTTATTTCCGTCCAGTGTTGCATTCATTTTTCACCAAGATCTTGTATTAATGATGGGAGAGTCAGACCACTGCGCAAAGCCTTCTCCGGCACATCCCAAAGATTCTCAATGGGGTTAAGTTCTGGTCTCTGTGGTGGCCAATCCATGTGTGAAAATGATGCCTTATGCTCGCTGAACCACTCTTTCACAATTTGTGCGTTGATGAATTCTGGCATTGTCATCTTGTTATATGCCCATGCCATCAGGGAAGAAAAAATCCATTGATAGAATAACCTCAATATATTCAGGTAGTCAGCTGACCTCATTCTTTGGGCACAATAGGATAGTTACTGCATGCTTATTTTATTTAGTTGCTTAGTTAATTCCAGGTGGCAACTTTTTTTATCTAAATAATAAATCGTGATAATCAGTGCAAACCATAAAAAACTGTATAATTGTATACACAAGTGCTAAACCCAAAACACCAGTGATAAATCTGTAATAAATATTACTGCGCCAAGTGAGAGAATAAAATAATAAATATGCTTAAATAACTTATAATCAGAAAGCAACTCAAAGCTTATAAAAATCAAATAACAGTGACAATCAGTGAAAATAGCAGTCCCAATAGTGAAAACTAAAGGTGAACAATAAATCCAATAAAGCAATCTTCATCTGTGATTTAAATAAAGTGCTGCATGATTCACTCTAGTGCTCCCAGTGGCTAGTGCAAGATAAGCAGCTCACCTTAGGATTAGACTCATGGGAGTCATACACGCTTTGGGATGTATACAGATGGATGTATAAGGATAACAGCCTGGTCTCCCTTCTTCCACTACTTCCAGCTACCGCTCCACGTGGGCCAAGAACCCGGTGTGAAAAAAGGAAGAAAGGATCTAATGCTCTCTGTTTGCAAAACCTTTATTCATCTTACTAAACGAAAATCCACTTACATTCAAAAGCACTTCAGCAGTGCGGGCTTCACAGCGTCAATACAGCTCTCTGTGTACCTCCAAGGATCGACGTACTCCGAGCAGGCTCCTCGCTCATACGTGTTACGTCAGAGACTTCGTCAGCGGGGTCCCAAGTAAATGTTAACATGCACTTGAGCAGTCTTGAAAATGCGGGCACCTACAATTTGACAATATTTAGTTCATTGTGTCTCAAAAGAGAATGTCATGAGTAGTTTCAACCCACTCCTTTATACCCTGGACAGAGATAGAACAAGCTTAAATGCCAGCTCCAGATTTCCATAGTCTGTTGATAGCTGACTTGTGGCATCCTAATACTTTGTGTAACCAATTCAAGCATCCCATCTAACATGGATGGCTCTCCACTCTTAATCCTGCTCATATCTCTTTGATACCCAGTTAGAATACACATTCCTCTTAAGGTTGTTTTCATCCCTTACTCCGCATATCTCCCTCAAATCCTGGATCCTACCTCAGAATCTGACATCTTCTCTTATTCTTCCCTCCCCCTGAGTTGAGCTTAACAGCTCCGGTAATGCAGCTATACCTCTTGTCTACTCCCAAACATAAGGGTGTTTCATTATTTTATATTTTACAAGACAAACTGACATTCATCAAATCTAAGCCCTTCCTTAAATGGGAAGATGATTTCTCTACCTACCTTATACAGTCTCACAGTAGTGCAAAGCCATTAGGCAATATATAGTGTCAGGTACTGTGTACAGCACTGGAAATTAGCATAAAAAATATCCCTTCTGTGGTATCTCACCCACTACTGTCTTGCCCAGATGCCCCCCTCTCATTCTAATCTTTGCTGGCAAGGCTGTGGCCAAACTGGAAATCTTTTACATATCCTTTGGTCTTGCAAATGTATAGTTAGCTTCTGAAGGAAAATCTTTCAAACAATATCTGATATGGCAGGAATTTTACTGTCTCATAATCCAGCTCTGGCCATCCCGATCCTGGATATCAAAAGGGTAGCTACCCCACTACATACAGTAGTTACGCGCATACCTCTTGCAGCCAGACTCGTAATCGCCAGACAATGGAAATCCCAGACCACTCCCAATCCATCAGAGGCTACTGCAATAGTTAATTTGTATTACTCATATGAACACTTGCTTGCTAGGCCTATACTTGTAATGGCCTTTGACTTGCTATGGGAGCCTTGGTCCACAAGGATCAACAGGTAACAGTGTGGCACATGTGCCTTAATGCTTTTCTTGTGACATCTCATCCCTGATGGACCCTGACGGGTGGCACTGATGAGCACTGATGGGCAGCACCATCAGTGCCCACACTCAGTGCCCATAGTGCTGCCAGTCAGTGCTCATCAGTGCCTAGATGAGCAGGCACTGATGGGCACTGACTGGCAGCACTATGGGCACTGATTGTGGGCACTGATGGGGGGTACTGATGGAGGGCACTGTGGGCACTGATGGTGGGCACATTGTATTTTATTTACCTCTGTTGTAATCAGGGCACTGGTGATCAGTGCCCTGATTTCATTTGTCTGTGTCCCCGAACGGCTGATCGTTTCTGCTCCTTCCTCACACTGCAGTCTCTGTGTGAGGAAGGAGAGCTGGCGATGAGAGATGATCTCATATGTTTACATATGAGATCATCTCTCATTGCATGGGCCGATCACATGGTAAATGGCCGCTGTGACACGGCCCCGATGCGCGCTCGCGTTTAAAGACGGCCTCCCGGAAATTCGAGTCCGCGCTGTAGCCGTCTTTCGGCTATAGCACGGATCTGAAGAAGTTAATGATTTATAAAAAATACAGTTATAGAATATGGAACAGTAACAGAAAGTTTACAACAACATAAGTACATATTGCTTGGCTATTAGCGAAAATTGTTTGACAAGACCTTATATGGTATCTTAACTTGGTCAGAGGAAGAAGCAACATACATAACCACCAAGATATTGAGTTGAAACCTTGCAAACGATAATATAACTAGTGAGTCAGGGAAGCTTTTCAGCTAAGAATGAGATGTCTGTCACCCCAATGGGCACAAACTGTGAGCAGACATCTCAGTTAAATTTAAAGTGAGGGATAGCAGATTTTGCCACAACCAGCCTCCCCATCCCTTACTCCTTACCGCTGCCCTATTAGGAAATTCCTCTGGTCCCTTGAGAGCCTTCTAATATGGAACTACATCTGTTGGGTTTAATAACTTAGAAACCAAGGATGTTGGGGGAGAGGAAGGGAGGGGTATAAAGAATTGGAGAGTAGGTTAACCAGGGTAAATAGGGTATCTACCACCAGGCTTCATTGTGTCAACAAATGAGGAACTTAGTTTCAATAGGGTACTTTATCCTATGTTTATTTTAAGCAATGTTAGGGGTTTTTTCTATCCAAGCATACCAGCATTTGTGAAATGAATTGGCTCTGCGTTCTTTGTATGCGAGGATCCTTTCCATCTCGCAATGTAGGTTTACTCGATTTTTGATCTCCTCAATGTGCGGAGAAAGCGAAGATCACCATTTTCCTGCAATAGTGATCCTAGTAGCAAAAAGGATATGTGCAATCACTGTCCTAATATGGGGTGGGTAATCATCTATACTTATACTCAAAAGGGCTAAAGCAGGAGTATGTATACACTTCTTCCCCATTACTTGCGAGATAAGGGAGGAAACCTCGTCCCACAATGGTTGAAACACTGGGCAGCTCCAGAATACACGGATTAGGTTACCAATCTTCTGACATTCATGCCAGCATAGGGGAGAAAGGTCACAGTCTATAGTGTGAAGTCTTTTCTGTGTCATATAGTATCTATGAAGAATTTTTTGGGCATTATCCGAGTGGTCTACACATGCTGAAGCCTTGCTATTGGTTTTAAACACCACAAGCCATTGAGTAATGGAGAAGGAGTGCTGCAGTTCTGTTTCCCACTTGAGCATATTTGGAGTTTTGCGGTATGTGGGATGTTGGTTATAAAATTTGTAGAACAAAGAAATACCTCTGCATTGAGGATCATTCCTATTAAGGAAGTAATTCCATAGGTTTGAGAAATAGACACAGAAGACATATCGTTTAGCTTCCTGTATGAATTTATTTGGTACAAGGTGAATGTGTCGATTGTACTTGGATTGTGTATGGGATTGATTAAGTAATGAAGGCCTTTCTTTTTAGAGTGGTCAGTTTCTGACTGTGCTGGTAGAGCAGCCTGTCTGCCCTCCAATGGCCAAGATGTGAGCCCCCCTGCAAGCCATTTATTGGAAAGATCTGTGTGCTACTGTTTCTTCACATCTAGTTCTAGAGATGTGCATGACAGAAAAAATTTTTCATTTTTCTTTTGTTAAGCTAATAATTTTGTTTCATCATGTTTATTATACTAGAATGATTCATTTGGAAAAGAATGATTACAACTTGGCTCTATCTACTTCCTACAGGACAATTAATACTGTTTGCTCAAGTTGATGCATATACAGTGACTCGGACATCTCCTGACAGATATTATTATATACCTTTATTGTACACAAATGTAAAAGCAAAACACACAATTTAAAAGCATGCCAAATGTCAATATTATGTGATAAATAACAATCATAGAAAGTGACCCCAGATGGTCTAATAATCTTGATTTCCATGCATTTCCGGGGTGAAATTGAAGCCAGAAAAAATCTTCATGTAGCAATAATAGAATAATTTTGGATTTGCCTCCATTGTGAGCTAGTCCTCAAAGCAAATGGAAGCAAGGATTGTTAATTGTAGGTTTACAAAAAATAAAGGAACAGAGCGCACACCGCCCTAGTGTAACA